>NC_057807.1:193708483-193960610 GCF_018294505.1 Triticum aestivum
CGGGGAGCGGTGTTGGCGGCAAAGGAGCGAGTGGGCGGCAGCGGGGTGGGGTCGGGAGGCGGCGCGGGCACGACCGCTCGGGCCCGACGCGGCTCGGGCGGGCCGGCCGTGGGCCTGCAGGGCCACAGCCGAGGGAAGGAGCGAGGAGCCACATGGCACAACGGGATTGGGCAGGGCGCGGCGGAGCGGACGTGTCCGGTCGCCCAGCGGACGCGTCCGACGGTGAGAGGAGGAAGGAGGCTAGGGTTTGCTCGAAATTAGAGGGGGAGGTGCCTATATATTGCTAGAGGGAGCTAGGAGAGGGCTATTGAGGAGCGGTTTTCGCCCACACAATCGTGATTCGATGTTGAAGAGCATGGAGGTGGCTTAGATGGGCCAGGTGGGCTGTGTGGAGGGGTGTCGGACTGCAAAGAGAAGGAGGGCTTCGGTTAACGTGGTTAATCGTTGGGGGTATCAAACGACCTTCAAATGGAATGAAATTTGACAAGCGGCCTACCGGTGATGTACCAAGGCCTCTCGACAAATCTCGGCCCATTCCGAGAACGTTTTTCTGCGTCTCACAAAACAAGATCTGGGAGGTGCGGCGGGCGCGTGCGAGTGTGTCTGTGCTCAGAACGGACAACGGAGAGAACCGGGAGAACCCATACGAATGCAAGTTTTGAAAAACATGCAAATGAAATGCACATGATGACATGGCAAAGTGCAACATGCAAGAGAATGACATGACAATGATGGCGAATAACTGGATGACACCTGGCGCATCGGTCTCGGGGCGTTACGTTGTCGGCAAGCTTAGCACCGGCAAGCTCCAGGCCAACAAGTTCCCTTCGCCGCTTCACCGCTCCACCTCAGCGGCCAGTCAGAGAATTTGCCGCCAGGTGGCGGACGTGCGGGTGGTTAGGTAGAGCTTGTTGGGGCACGTGGTGATCCACCGCCTAAAGATCACCTTTTTTGACACGCGTCCAAGGCATGCCAAGATAGTAGTTATCTACCCTGTAATTACCATTTTGCCACTATGGCAACCGCTTTGAACTATAAAAGGAGGCCCATGGCAACCTTTACAAAGGTCGAACTTTGTTCCATTATACACATAGTCGCACTTCCCACACACCTTGTCGACAGCCGTACTCCTTGTACTTGAACTCCTACATCAAATACAACCAAAGCAGGAGTAGGATTTTACGCTTCACAACGGCTCGAACCTGGGTAAACACTTGTATTGATTGCTGCTTCTGCTCTTTGTGCGCGTTGATCTCCACAGCCGAACTGCAAAAGGATCTTTGTCGGTCCCATTGATCGTCGTACGCATGACAACCTTCTTCTTAACTTAATCCTCGAATAAATCTGCAAGCTTAAACAATCCACAAATTTCATCTATATATATATCAAGTGCATATCAGGATGTACTGTTCTCCTGCATAAGGATTAACTAGCAGTTTCTCTAACATTTCCAAAGGAATTTCATAATAAATATTTTCATTAGGTTCATTAGGTTGAGTGACAACTCTTATTACTTACGGTCGAGGCGAAGATACCCAAACAAACCCCTCAAAAAATTATTTTTCATAATAAGAAGTAGCAATAAATTTCAACACATAATAAAAATGTTTTCTTACTCAATTCCACTTACCAAAGACGATTCACTGCCCGGCAACGGCGCCAGAAAAAATTCTTGATGATCCACAAGTATATAGGGAATCAGTCGTAATCCTTTTGATAAGAGTGTCGAACCCAACAAAAAGTAGAAGAAAATGATAAGTGATTTTTAGTAGAGTATCTTTGCAGGTGCTGAAAATACGAAATACTACGCTTCCTCCGTCAAAATAAAAGAAAATGCGGCGCTTCCAATCACACGGTGAGAATGAATCTCCAACCACTCGGTGGTAACCTTTCGGCGGCAGGTATCTTTGTTTAACCGTCAGCGGCAGCGCAAACCATGGCGGACACACGGACGTGCACTCCGTGTTCGCTGCAGGGACGATCAGGTGACCCCTTACTTGGCCCCTTTTAGGTCGATTCGTCTTCGTGGGACGCAACCCCTCTCACCTTTCTGCTCTCCTCTCTCTCCCTACCTTCCCGAGGCCGCCGTTCCCAAGATTAGTTACGCCATAGCTCGCTTCCCTGGAGCCCGCCGATCGCCAGCTGGCGGGACACTCCACTCCGCTCGGATCCTGGTCGCAGCTTGGAGATCCGGACTGGCATTTTTCCTGGTAGGTAAGCGTCGTCGTCTCTGCTCTGGAGCTACTTCTCTGATCCCAAATCCGGCTCCTCTCGAGCTATCCGCGGCTGCGGACGAATTAACCGCGAAATTTGCTGTTGCTGTCGAGCTCGTGGAGGCTCCTACTGGAATGTGGCCTCGCAGGAGTTCCACCAGAGTTGGATCTGGAAGCCAGCTTCGTGCGTTCCTGCCTGGAACGCAAAAAGTTGTTATTTTCCCCCTCCCTCCCGAAATTTCGCTGGTTTAGGTGCCCCCGTTCTCGCAATTTTTTATTCCCGGTTGTCGCTTGCGTTGCATCTGCCGGGAGAATTGAGCTGAAATGTGTGAGAGATAGTAAAACAGCCTTTTGATGGGATGGGAATCTTGCCCTCTTCTCCCAAGATTCTAGCGAAGAGCTCTTGATTTGAGCTACCTAAGCTTCCCAGTTGTGACAGGAACACTTCTGATCGCATTTGTTGTACTTCGTGGACTCTTGCTTATCAGTTACCTTTAGATTTCTCCTTTTCTTTAATAATTTATTAGCAGTTTCGAGAAATGTTGCTATTGCCATGTCTCGATCACTAACCCTGGATCTTTGCAGGGTGGTCAGCGGCGAGAAAAAAAGGTTGTTTTTTGGCTGAGTCTCTGAGCTCCGGAGGCTTCCATCTTGGATGACGTCTCCCTAAAAGGCACAATTGCAATAGTTTGACCTGCCTGCCTTCGATGCCTTTGCCGGCGGTGGGCTAAGATAAGCTGGCATACTGTCTCTGTCTGTTGAAATTTCTCAACTAGGAGGGTGATGGGGTCGTCCGGTTGCAGCTCTGAGATAGTTGAGTCCAACGAAGACTTGGGTAATGCGCCCGTTAGTGGCTCCAGCGTGCTGCATATCAATGTGAAAACTGAGGAGAAAGATGGAAGACGTCGTGGTCATCCTGTGGAAGATGAGCTCGACCAGCTTCTTAAGGCGATTGATAGCAGGACTTACTGTCGAGCACTTAGCCCCGGCCAGGCCGGGGCAGATTCTTTGTTGAAGCATGGTCAAAAGACACCTAGGTCAGGGCCATCTCAAATTGAAGTCCCTGGGATATGCTCCAAACCTGTCAATATGAAGCAGGCACTGAGAAGGCATTGCATTTCCCAGGCGTCAGAAATGGCTGCAATGAAGAGGTTGTCGATGTCGCCTGGGTCATCGAGTTCATCTGAAGCAGGGACTATCCACAGGCTTTATGCCTCCTTGATGGTTCAGAGCAGTGATGGAAGCCTTGTGCATGATGATAAAAAGAACTTGATTGAGATATCAATCACTCCAGAAAAGATTAGTAAGAATCTATCTAGAGGAACAAGTGGCTTTAGTGAAGACTGTGATTTTGAGACAGCTGATGGAAGTGCAGTCACCTCCATCCATTCTGCATCTTCTACCTCAACTGATATACAAAAGGTCAGGATCCAAGATGTCATCAGTGGTGACCCTGTAGAAAGTGAGAGCTCCATTGTGCAAAATGGAAAAACGCATAAACAAGTTTCTGCGGCTACTGATGATAGTCCATCCAGAATCCCCATATTGATCAAACCCATCACAACATCCCGGCTCGTGAAGCCAGTTTTTCGATGCAAAACCAGCAGTAAGAGTAAAATGAAAGAAGAACAACCTTCACTTGGTAATTCTTCCAATAGTACTAAATTCTGCTCTTCAAAGGAATCCATTTCCCATGTATCAACCAGCTCCTCTTCGGCGTCCAGCATTAGTAATCCCACCAGCTGTGCAGAAGGGGAGATAAATCCAGGACCAGAAAAATGTGATGAGAGGTCGTCTGAATGGCTAACATTGGAAAAAGGTGAGTGCTCCCAGAATTCAAAGAGCAGCATTAGTGAGTATGGATGTAGCACTAGTATCAGCGATGAGAGCCAATTTGGCTTATGTGGCTATAACAACAGGCCCCATATGGTGAAGGATCTCTGTTGGATAACCATTCGCCAGTTGGCGTTGCAACAGGGACCCTTAGGACTCGACAACTTTAGGCTTCTGAAGAGGCTTGGATGTGGGGATATCGGGACTGTGTATCTTGCAGAATTGGTTGATTCAGATTGCTTGTTTGCTTTGAAGGTTATGGATATTGAGTACCTGATTAGTAGGAAAAAGATGCTACGAGCACAGGCTGAGAGAGAGATACTAGAAATGCTGGATCATCCTTTTCTTCCTACTCTTTATGCCCATTTTACGACAGACAATCTCTCATGCTTAGTCATGGAGTACTGTCCGGGTGGTGATTTGCACGTTCTTCGTCAAAGACAACCCGGTAGAAGCTTCCCAGAGCCATCTGCGAGGTACATTTCATTGAGTACTTAGAACTTCACACATGTTTCAGTATTACAGACGCCTGCATGATTGTGCATTTATTTTCTTTACTCGAAGTAATCAGTTTGCTAATCTAAACTCACCTAGTGATTACAATCTCTGACCAAGCTACCATTGCTTGACTGTATGTTGGCTCGGTTTATGACAGTAGTTCTTGATGTTCCAAATTTTCTGCTTATATTATGCATTATAAAATCTGCAAACATAATCATTTAGCTCTCTTCAGAGTTACATCCTAAACACATCATGCCATTCTAACAAGACTGATCTATTATCATTTCATCTATGAGTGTACTTTTCAACTTTAAGGGTGCCACTTTAGAGAGGCGTATTTAGTAACATCATTGTACGGTTTTTCTATGTTCTAATAACTCTGTTTTGCACTTGTGTAGTCGCCATCTGTTTGTACTAATAAAATCATTGATTTGCAGGTTTTATGTTGCAGAAGTTCTCCTCGCGCTGGAATATCTTCACATGCTGGGAGTCATATACCGTGATCTTAAGCCAGAGAATATCCTGGTCCGCGATGATGGTCACATCATGCTATCAGATTTTGATCTCTCGTTAAGGTGTTCTGTTAGCGCCGTGCTCCTCCGGTCATCCTCGGTAGCAGCGAATCACCAACCAAAGAAGCTTACAAGCCCTTGTGCAGAGAGCTACTGCATCAACTCGTCGTGCCTCCAGCCCTCTTGTGCCCAAACGTCTTGTTTCAGGCCACGCCCCTGGGTACCGAAGCCTAGGAAGCCTAAATCTTCCCTGAAGAGGCTGCCTCAACTTGTTGTGGAGCCTACAGAAGCACGCTCCAATTCCTTTGTTGGCACACATGAGTATCTTGCACCAGAAATCATCAAAGGGGATGGTCACGGGAGTGCTGTTGACTGGTGGACGTTTGGTGTGTTCCTTTATGAACTTTTGTATGGTAGGACACCCTTCAGAGGTCCTGGGAATGATGAAACATTGGCAAATGTTGTTTCCCAGAATCTCCGGTTCCCGGATAACCCGGTTGTCAGCAGCAATGCAAAGGATCTCATCAGAGGATTGCTAGTCAAGGAGCCGGAGAACAGGCTGGGAACGTTGAGAGGAGCAGCTGAAATCAAGCAGCACCCTTTCTTTGAAGGGCTGAACTGGGCCTTGATACGATCTGCTGCCCCACCAGAGACACGGCCTTGCGATGTCGTGACTCTTGCGACGGTGCGGAAGAAGAAAGAAGGCAAATGTCTGGACTTCAGGAGCCCCGAGGAGCTGGAGTTTGAAGTTTTCTAGTGAGGTCTTGGTACAGTTTAGCACAATTTCTGCCGATAGTCTACAATTTTTCTGTTGAGTAGGTAAAGGTTGGGGCTGTCTGTACATTGTAGATTCTTGTATGCTCAGTTGCTGCTATATTCCTGTGAATAGATCACTTTTCTTAATTGAAAGGAACAATCAGAGCCCATGGCATCATTGCCGTTGCGTCTATTGGAGGCTCCAGTTGATCTAGTGATCTGCTCCTATACCAGATCCACTGTTTCTGCCAAGGGCAAGAGGGTGATTACCTTTCCTCTTAAATGGGCGCAATAATGCATGGAAGCACTGATGTTTCACCTACAAGACTTGGACTTCTGTGAAAGGAACTCTTACGAAAACATCCTTTTTCTTACTCCATATACTCCCTCCGTTCACTTTTGTAAGGCGTTTTAGACATTGAGTCTAAAACGCCTTACAAAAGTGAACAGAGTAGGTTTTTCCTAAGAATGAAATAGGGTTTCTTGGTGCAGTAAACTGATTTTCCAATGAAGAAGAAGCCACGAGAATGATCACAAAAACAATCAAATTATCTGTACTCCCTGCAATGTGTATTTTGTCTGGCTCCTCCCCTAGGATCCTATTGTCCAAGGCATCGCCCCTCCATGGGGCCCTATAATCAAATCATTCATATGCTTGTGCGCCAACCACATGTGGTGTTGGATCCAGAAACATGGAGATGTAACAACTGGGGTTGGACAACTGAAATCTTAAATGAGTTCCGAAGTTTGCACGATTTATGATGCGTCACATTTCGAGAAGATGTGGAAACATGTGATTTTGAACTCAAAACTCATTCCTCATGCTCGGTGAGGGTTATGCCTTGTACTACAATGTAAGGTGATTATAAAAATAAACCAGTATCTATAAGCACTGGGTATTTGTTTGTAGAGGGTAGATGTTTAATTAGGCATCCTTTATATGGAGATAGATAAACACCGATGTTAAAAAAATGATTTATTTTACAAAACAACTCTTTACGCACCTTGCATTGTACGTTATGTTGCTACTATCGCCATGTCAAAGGAGCCTCAATGCCATGGCAATGGCGATTGCTTGTGGATTTGGAAGCTATAACATGACCGGCAATGCCATGATTAGGGTTAACACCTTTGTTTTAGAGGTGATGATTAGGGTCCACACCTAACCACAAAGTAACCGAAACGGCAACGGCATTCCCTAAAAGAAAAGAGTAGGTTTTTCAAGACACGTCAGACACAAAGTTATCATTCACACGAATAATACAGGAAGGTTTACTTTTTATTTTATTTTGAGGGAATATAAGAAATGTTTACTAAGTTAAACATAATCATATCGATCGAGACGAGACACCTAATCAGAAACTATGATGTAGCGTCTCCTAATCATGGCATTGTGGTCTATGTACGGACCCTTTCATTATGTACATAACTGAACAACTCAACTTCAGGGCAGATCTGAAAGTTGAAAACCTTCATGCACTTACCTTTTTTGCTTTATTCATGGAAATCTGTACAAAGATAATTTCTTTTTTTAGGGTAATCTGTGATGGTCATGAAAGCCTTGAGAAGGTATTTTCCTATAACGCTGTTGATGAAGATCACTTTATAGCATCCAGTTCAATAGGGAAATGTTGCAGCTGGTCAACCGGCCAAGCAATTACATAGACCGCACGCCATGTGTTGGATTAACATTGATCCAACTTACCATGCGAAGCTTCCTACGGGGACGCGTGTCCTCGTCTGAGGCCACACAACGCCAGTCCCCTATCTTAACCTTATCTCATCACACATATCCTATTAGTCCTCTTTTCTTTCACGAGCAAACCACTCCTTACGGACTTCCACGCAGCGCTCTGCCCCATCTCTCCTGCAACGGCTCCAGCAGCTCCATGCGCTTCACCCTCTCATCATGCGCGACTAACTTCTCATGGCGTGTTGCTCCTGTGCGGCCTCTCCCGAGCTCCTGATGGGTTCTTTGAAGCTGTTGTGACATGGGTCCATGGCGCACGAGCTTCGGGTAGGCAGCCGAACAGCTGTGAAAGAACCTACAGCCTGGCGCTCAGAGTGCTGGAACCGTTGGTGCACAAAGTTGCAATTGCCTGCACCAAAAGCTATGATTTTCATGTTCGATGTGTTGGAACCGGTGTCTGACATGCTGGAACTCGCGCCCGATGAAGTGCTAGAAACAATACCCAACATGCTGGAATCAGCGTCCATGGATGCTGGAACCCGACGCCCACCAACCTTGCTACAGACGAGGATGCTTGGACCACCTGCACCAGAAGTTGCAGCCGCATACGGGGATGCTGGGATGCCTGATAATGATGGCCTCGATTGCAGCTTGCGACTAACGTGCTGGCGAGGGCAGACGGTGATGGGCTAGGATGGTACGGTGAGTTGCGGCGAGCGGGTGTGCTTCAAGGTCTCAGGATCCAGTCCACAAGAGGAGGTGCGCTGGTGCTTCGGCAACATTCGGCTCATGGCCCGGGAGGAACGGGATGAAAACGATGACCCAGTTTGTGTTTGATCCCGACTATTGACGCGAGCTTGATCCAATGGCTCGGTAGGTGACTTGTTGAGGTTGGCAACAGTCAACCGACGTCTAGCACGGCCTAGTGGAATAACTAGGCGGTTAAGGAAAATATATCAAATATACACTCCACTTTAGAGATTCTTTAGTGTGTTGAAGTACAAATATTTTTTTGACTGGAAGTTGAAGTACAAATATTGTGGGGGATCCATCATCCACGTTCTTGCAATGATTAGTCCCATCGGTTCATTAGTTTGCTCCAGTCTTGAACATGTTCAATCAAAAGGTGAGCTTAATTACATATTTCAGAAAGTCAGAAAATTAATAAAGAGAAGAGAGAGTATGAGTTGCACGTGTTAATGTGACGTCTTTTTGTTGTACGCTAGTAAGCTTGCACGTGCAATGCACGTCCGCAAGCCATATTTCTCGCTCTTTTGTGAGCCATACATTCTAAACAACCCACCCTATGCGTCTTGGCTTCTCCATATGATGAGTTGCATAATGCTTGTTTGCACACATGTCGATTATGAAGATCTACACATGAGAAGCCTCTACATCATCAAAATTCTCATAGCCATTTATTATCTGGATCCAGCTATGCATGAGAATCCTCTACCGTGCAACATACAATAGAGGATCCTAAGTGGGTACTAAATCACATTAGATTTAATTGTGAGGCAATCCTATTTTTCCTAACCATGCAACCATGCCACATCAGCATACATTTCATGTAAGTTCTAACCTTTCCTACATTAGCATACTCATACAATACTGCCACATCACCAATTCATGCATGTAAGTCATATATTAAATTTATGTTTTGTGCTCACATAGACACAGTATATGTGTTAGGCGCTTGGATCATGCCTATATAGTTTATCCTTCACTTTAGAAACAATGCTATTTCTCTCTATTGTTAGATAGCTACTACACAGTACCTATTTTCCTTGCCATAAAACCATGCCACATCAACAAATCATACATGTAAGTTATATGTTATATTTTTGTGCTCTCACGGACATGGTCTATGTGTTGGGCGTAGTTGACCTTTCACTTTTTTTACTTAAATGACACTTTTAGGTGCAATCTTATTTTTCTACTTTATAGATGCTTTTGTTATATGCTTCATATTCTTAAAATGTATATCAAGGAATACTCTCACATTTTATTTTTCATTAGTTATAGTTATTTATGTAGCACCAAATAATGCATTTCTCAAGATTACCACAAAACACGTGGGGTGTCATCTAGTTGTGCTAGTCTGTAGGATCTCGATCCGCTCTCCATATTCAAGGCATGCATGCCTAAGCATACGTGAGAAGTTTGGCATTATGAGGACCCTTAGTGTATCTCTGAAGAAATCAAAGCCTTGAAGCGTTGTTCGGTGAAGTTTGAACCAGTTTTTTTTGCACGGAGCAATTATGGCCTTCCATCAATTATCGAACGTTCCCTGGCGCTACTTATCCGCTAGCGCATGAGTGTTAGTCCACATTGATCTTCCATCGGATGTCTACTGTAGCTTGAGGGGTTGGTGTTTACTTTTTGAAACGCTCCCACGAGCTCACACCTATTGATACGTCAACGTATCTATACTTTTTGTAACGTGAAGCTGTTCCGAACGAATTATAGCTCATAGAAGCTAGATTCCAGAAGCTCAGACCGAGTCCAATGTAAAAATGCAAAGCGGGGTCAGCCTAACTCCACAAAAACAAGAAAGAGGAGTTGCCCATATTTACAACCAAACTACCCCCGCTAAAGAAAACGTTTTACACAGAGTCACAACCAGAGTCGATATGGTCAGCCCCTGTGTCCCTCGACCAGGCATCCTCTCCTCTGTCCCTCAACCTAACCTCTCCAGCCGCCGCCACTCCCGCCGCCGGGCCCGGCTCTGCCCCTTCTCTGAATGGCACTCGCCTCCTCTGCCAGATCCGACATCTAGAGGGCCATCCCTGCTGGTTCCCACCCACAACACCACCCCGGAGTTGCATCCCCACCCGCACCCGGCGCTGCACCCCCACCGGCTGCAGACTCGACCTCAACGCCGATGCTGACCTCGACGAACCCTGGCTGAACCTCCGAGTCCCCCTCTCTGACGGCATCAACCCTAGGTGAGCTCCTTTTGCTTATTCCCCAAGGTCCTTCCATGACAGCCATGGTGAAGCTATTGTGCATGCGAATGTGTGTTATTTCTACACATGTTTGTAGAAGTTTCAAGTGTGCTATGATTACTGCTATGTCCATGTGACTTGTGTATACATTGTTAGTTTAATATATGATGGTGGCCACGCAAAAATTCAGAGGGTATTATTTTTTCATATGTGTGCACTAGTTTGAAGTGTGTTATGTGTACTGTTCTATTCAATTGATTTGTGCATACCCAAGTTACATGAGCTTCTGATTTGTGCATACAAAAGTCACATGAGCTTCATATGGGTAGTATTCCATTCATATGATTTCTGCATAAATTTGAGGACCAACGTGACATGCATTTTCTTATAGAAGAGTCAAGCATGACTTCTGAATGGAGCATTGAAAGCACTCGGATTGTCTACGTGTTGTTTGCGGAGCAAGTGAATGCTGGAAATAGGCCAGGCAATTATTTGACACCAAATGCATTTGATGAGGTGACAAGGCAATTTAAGATGAGAACTGGGCTTGACTACAGACATACGCAATTGAAAAACAGATGTGAAAAGCTTAAAGGTGAATTCAGCATATTAAAGATGAGACCGGAGCCGGATGGAACGATGTGAACAACCCTATGTCACAAGATGTTGAATGGTGGAACAAGGCTAAAATTGTAAGTTCTTTTGGCTGATGTATACAACAACAACAACAACAACAACAACAACAACAACAACAACAACAACAACAACAACAAAGCCTTTAGTCCAAACAAGTTGGGGTAGGCTAGAGGTGAAACCCATAAGATCTCGCAACCAACTCATGGCTCTGGCACATGGATAGCAAGCTTCCACGCACCCCGTCCATTGCTAGCTCTTTGGTGATACTCCAATCCTTCAGGTCTCTCTTAATGGACTCCTCTCATGTCAAATTCGGTCGACCCCGCCCTCTCTTGACATTCTCCGCACGCTTTAGCCGTCCGCTATGCACTGGAGCTTCTGGAGGCCTGCGCTGAATATGCCCAAACCATCTCAGACGATGTTGGACAAGCTTCTCCTCAATTGGTGCTACCCCAACTCTATCTCGTATATCATCATTTCGGACTCGATACTTCCTCGTGTGGCCACACATCCATCTCAACATACACATCTCCGCCATCACATATCAAAAATTTACCCATATCATTTTAGTTACTAATAAATAGTTTTCGTTGTTGTATTACATGATATTAAAGGTTGTGGCAAGTTCAAGAAGAAAGGACTTGCTAATGAATAAAACTTGTGGACTATGTTTGGAGATGTCACAACTGATGATACTGACCATTGGAGTCCCTCTTCGGGCATGCCTCCTTCCTCTAGTGCGGCAGTCGAAAGTAAGGTATATTGGAAGAACATGTGCAACAACTCAGAATGTGATGGCAGTGTGTGACTTTGACATGCATTCCACCTATGCTTCATGGACAAATGAGTTCTATGCATGATACAAGTGTGCTCTTCCATGCAATTGAAAATGACAAGGCCACATTCCCACATCCTCCCAAGGGTTAGTATTTCTTGATATTGCAACTTATATAACATATCCTCCAATTCACATGCATGTTTGTTGTTATTGCAACTTATGTATCATAACCTTGAATTCACAATCATGTTTGTTGTTACTTTGTGTAGGAGTATTTGTTGGAAATATGCCCTAGAGGCAATAATAAATTAGTTATTATTATACTTCCTTGTTCATGATAATCGTTTATTATCCATGCTATAATTGTATTGATAGGAAACTCAGATACATGTGTGGGTACATAGACAACACCATGTCCCTAGTAAGCCTCTAGTTGACTAGCTCGTTGATCAATAGATGGTTACGGTTTCCTGACCATGGACATTAGATGTCGTTGATAACGGGATCACATCATTAGCAGAATGATGTGATGGACAAGACCCAATCCTAAGCCTAGCACAAATATCGTGTAGTTCATATGCTAAAGCTTTTCTAATGTCAAGTATCATTTCCTTAGACCATGAGATTGTGCAACTCCCGGATACCGTAGGAATGCTTTGGGTGTACCAAATGTCACAACGTAACTGGGTGACTATAAAGGTGCACTACAGGTATCTCCAAAAGTGTCTGTTGGGTTGGCATGAATCGAGACTGGGATTTGTCACTCCGTGTGACAGAGAGGTATCTCTGGGCCCACTCGGTAGGACATCATCATAATGTGCACAATGTGACCAAGGGGTTGATCACGGGATGATGTGTTACGGAACGAGTAAAGAGACTTGCCGGTAACGAGATTGAACAAGGTATCGGCATACCGATGATCGAATCTCGGGCAAGTATAATACCGCTAGACAAAGGGAATTGTATACGGGATCGATTGAGTCCTTGACATCGTGGTTCATCCGATGAGATCATCGTGGAACATGTGGGAGACAACATGGGTATCCATATCCCGCTGTTGGTTATTGACCGGAGAACATCTCGGTCATGTCTGCATGGTTCCCGAACCCGTAGGGTCTACACACTTAAGGTTCGATGATGCTAGGGTTATAAAGGAAGTTTGTCCGTGGTTACCGAATGTTGTTCGGAGTCCCGGATGAGATCCCGGACATCATGAGGAGTTCCGGAATGGTCCGGAGGTAAAGATTTATATATGAGAAGTCCTATTTTGGCCACCGGAAAATGTTCGGGATTTTTCGGTATTGTACCGGGAAGGTTCTAGAAGGTTCCGGAGTGGGGCCCACCTGCATGGGGGGACCCACATGAACGTGGGTAGTGGGGGAAAGGCCCCACACCCCTGGTCAAGGCGCACCAAGACCCCCCCTTAGAAGGAATAAGATCATATCCCGAAGGGATAAGATCAAGATCCCTAAAAAGGGGGGATAACAATCGGTGGGGAAGGAAATGATGGGATTTCTTTCCTCCCACCTTTGCCAACGCCCCAATGGACTTGGAGGGCAAGAAACCAGCCCCCTCCACCCCTATATATAGTGGGGAGGTGCATGGGAGCTTTATACGAAGTTCTGGCGCAGCCCTCCCCCTCTCCCAAGTCCTCCTCCTCTCCCGCGGTGCTTGGCGAAGCCCTGCAGGATTGCCACGCTCCTCCACCACCACCACGTCGTCGTGCTGCTGCTGGACGGAGTCTTCCCCAACCTCTCCATCTCTCCTTGATGGATCAAGGCATGGGAGACGTCACCGGGCTGTACGTGTGTTGAACGCGGAGGTGCCGTCCATTCGGCACTAGGATCTCCGGTGATTTGGATCACAACGAGTACGACTCCTTCAACCCCGTTCTCTTGAACGCTTCCGCTTAGTGATCTACAAGGGTATGTAGATGCACTCTCCTTCCCCTCGTTGCTAGTCTCTCCATAGATAGATCTTGGTGACTCGTAGGAAAATTTTGAATTTCTGCTACGTTCCCCAACAGTGGCATCAGAGCTAGGTCTATTGCGTAGATTCTTTGCACGAGTAGAACACAAAGTAGTTGTGGGCGTTGATCTTGTTCAATATGCTTACCGTTACTAGTCCAATCTTGTTTCGACGGTATTGTGGGATGAAGCGGCCCGGACCGACCTTATACGTACTCTTACGTGAGACAGGTTCCACCGACTGACATGCACTTGGTGCATAAGGTGGCTAGCTGGTGCCAGTCTCTCCCACTTTAGTCGGAATGGATTCGATGAAAAGGGTCCTTATGAAGGGTAAATAGAAATTGGCATATCACGTTGTGGTTTTGCGTAGGTAAGAAACGTTCTTGCTAGAAACCCATAGCAGCCACGTAAAACATGCAAACAACAATTAGAGACGTCTAACTTGTTTTTGCAGGGTATGCTATGTGATGTGATATGGCCAAGAAGAATGTGATGAATGATATGTGATGTATGAGATTGATCATGTTCTTGTAATAGGAATCACGACTTGCATGTCGATGAGTATGACAACCGGTAGGAGCCATAGGAGTTGTCTTTATTTATTGTATGACCTGCGTGTCATTGAACAATGCCATGTAATTACTTTACTTTATTGCTAACCGGTAGCCATAGTAGTAGAAGTAATAAGTTGGCGAGACAACTTCATGGAGAGACGATGATGGAGATCATGATGATGGAGATCATGGTGTCATACCGGTGACGACGATGATCATGGAGCCCCGAAGATGGAGATCAAAAGGAGCAAAATGATATTGGCCATATCATGTCATTTTTTGATTGCATGTGATGTTTATCATGTTTATGCATCTTATTTGCTTAGAACGACGGTAGTAAATAAGATGATCCTTTATTAAAATTTCAAGAAAGTGTTCCCCCTAACTGTGCACCATTGCCAAAGTTCATCGTTTCAAAG
Organism: Triticum aestivum; assembly: GCF_018294505.1. Lineage (NCBI taxonomy): Eukaryota > Viridiplantae > Streptophyta > Magnoliopsida > Poales > Poaceae > Triticum > Triticum aestivum. The sequence goes on from NC_057807.1 coordinate 193,723,294, forward strand.
CACCACATGATGATCGGGTGTGATAGATTCTTACGTTCACATACAACGGGTGTAAGCCAGATTTACACACGCGAAACACTTAGGTTGACTTGACGAGCCTAGCATGTACAGACATGGCCTCGGAACACAAGAGACCGAAAGGTCGAGCATGAGTCATATAGTACATACGATCAACATGAAGATGTTCACCGATGATGACTAGTCCGTCTCACGTGATGATCGGACACGGCCTAGTTGACTCGGATCATGTAATCACTTAGATGACTAGAGAGATGTCTATCTGAGTGGGAGTTCATAAGATGAACTTAATTATCCTGAACATAGTCAAAAGATCTTTGCAAATTATGTCGTAAGCTCGCGCTTTAGTTCCACTGTTTAGATATGTTCCTAGAGAAAAGATAGTTGAAAGTTGATAGTAGCGATTATGCGGACAATAGAAAGCTTATGTCCTTAATGCACCGCTCAGTGTGCTGAACCCCAAACGTCGTCTCTGGATGTTGCGAACATCGGACATACACGTTTTGATAACTACGTGATAGTTCAGTTAAACGGTTTAGAGTTGAGGCACCAAAGACGTTTTTCGAACGTCGCGGAACATATGAGATGTTTCGAGGGCTGAAATTGGGATTTCAGGCTCGTGCCCACGTCAAGAGGTATAAGACCTCCGACGATTTTCTTAGCCTGCATACTAAGGGAGAAATGGCTCAATCGTTGAGCTTGTGCCCAGATTGTCTGAGTGCAACAATCACTTGAATCGAGTGGGAGTTGATCTTCGAGATGAGATAGTGATGTTTCTCCAAAGTCATTGCCACCAAGCTGCTAGAGCTTCGTGATGAACTATAACATATCAGGGATAGATATGATGATCCTTGAGGTATTCGCGATGTTTGACACCGCGAAAGTAGAAATCAAGAAGGAGCATCAATTGTTGATGGTTGGTGAAACCACTAGTTTCAAGAAGGGCAAGGGCAAGAAGGGATACTTCATGAAACGGCAAATCAGCTGCTGCTCTAGTGAAGAAACCCAAGGTTGAACCCAAACCCGAGACTAAGTGCTTCTGTAATAAGGGGAACAACCACTGGAGCAGAATTACCCTAGATACTTGGTAGATGAGAAGGCTGGCAAGGTCGATAGAAGTATATTGGATATACATTATGTTAATGTGTACTTTACTAGTACTCCTAGTAGCACCAGGGTATTAAGATACCGGTTCGGTTGCTAAGTGTTAGTAACTCGAAATAAAAGAGCTACGGAATAAACGGAGACTAGCTAAAGGTGAGCTGACGATATGTGTTGGAAGTGTTTCCAAGTTTGATGTGATCAAACATCGCACGCTCCCTCTACCATCAAGATTAGTATTAAACCTGAATAATTGTCATTTGGTGTTTGCGTTGAGCATAGACATGATTGGATTATGTCTATCGCAATACGGTTATTCATTTAAGGAGAATAATGGTTACTCTATTTATTTGAATAATACCTTCAATGGTCTTGCACCTAAAGGAATGGTTTATTGAATCTCGATCGTAGTGATACACATTTTCATGCCAAAAGATATAAGATAGTAATGATAGTACCACTTACTTGTGGCACTGCCATGTAAGTCATATTGGTATAAAACGCATGAAGAAGCTCCATGTTGATGGATCTTTGGACTCACTCGTTTTTGAAAAGTTTGAGACATGCGAACCATGTCTATTGGTGTATACGCATGAAGAAACTCCATGCAGATGGATCGTTTGGACTCACTTGATTTTGAATCACTTGAGATATGCAAATCATACCACATGGGCAAGATGACTGAAAAGCCTCGTTTTCAGTAAGATGGAACAAGATAGCAACTTGTTGGAAGTAACACATTTTGATGTGTGCAGTCCAATGAGTGCTGAGGCATGCAGTGAATATCGTTATGTTCTTACTTCACAGATGATTCGAGTAGATGTTGAGTATATTTACTTGATGAAACACAAGTCTGAATTATTGAATGGTTCAAGTGATTTCAGAGTGAAGTTGAAGATCATTGTGACAAGAGGATAAAATGTCTATGATATGATCATAGAGATGAGTATCTGAGTTACAAGCTTTGGCACGCAATTAAGACATTGTGGAAATTGTTTCACAATTAATACCGCCTGGAACACCATAGTGTGATGGTGTGTCCGAACATCATAGTTGCACCCTATTGGATATGGTGCGTACCATGATGTCTCTTATCAAATTACCACTATCGTTCATGGGTTAGGCATTAGATACAACCGCACTCACTTTAATAGGGCACCACGTAATTCCGTTGAGATGACACCGTGAGAACTATGGTTTAGAGAAACCTAAGCTGTCGTTTCTTGAAAGTTTGGGGCTGCGACGCTTATGTGAAAAAGTTTCATCGTGATAAGATCGAACCTAAAAATGGATAAATGCATCTTCATAGGATACCCAAAATGGTTGGGTATACCTCCTAATTCAGATCCGGAAGCAAAAGTGATTGTTTCTAGAAACGGGTCCTTTCTCGAGGAAAAGTTTCTCTCGAAAGAATTGAGTGGGAGGATGGTGGAGACTTGATGAGGTTACTAAACCATCACTTCAACCAGTGTGTAGCAGGGCACAGGAAGTTGTTCCTGTGGCACCTACACCAATTGAAGTGGAAGCTTATGATAGTGATCATGAAGCTTCAGGATCAAGTCACTACCGAACGTCGTAGGACGACAAGGACGCGTACTGCTTCAGAGTGGTACGGTGATCCTGTCTTGAAGGTCATGCTGCTAGACAACAATGAACCTACGAGTTGTGGAGAAGCGATGGTGGGCCCATATTTCGACAAATGGTTAGAAGCCATGAAATCCGAGATAGGATCCATGTATCATAACAAAGCATGGACTTTGGTGGACTTTCCCGATGATCGGCAAGCCATTGAGATAAATGGATCTTTAAGAAGAAGACGGACGTGGACGGTAATGTCACCATCTATGAAGCTCGACTTGTGGCGAAGAGTTTTTAACAAGTTCAAGGAGTTGATTACGATGAGATTTTCTCATCTGTAGCGATGCTTAAGTCCGTCGGAATCATGTTAGCATTAGCTGCATTTATGAAATCTGGCAAATGGATGTCAAAAACGAGTTTCCTTACCAGTTTTCGTAAGGAAAGGTTGTATGTGATACAATCAGAAAGGTTTTGTCGATCCTAAGGATGCTAAAAGGTATGCTAGCTCCAGCGATCCTTCCATGGACTGGAGTAAGCATCTCGGAGTTGGAATATACACTTTGATAAGATGATCAAAGATTTTAGGTTTATACAAAGTTTATGAGAAACTTGTATTTCCAAAGAAGTGAGTGGGAGCACTATAGAATTTCTGATGAGTATATGTTGTTGACATATTGTTGATCAGAAATGATGTAGAATTTTCTGTAAAGCATACATGGTTATTTGAAAAGTGTTTTTCAATAGAAAACCTGGATTAAGCTACTTGAACATTGAGCATCAAGATCTATGAGGATAGATCAAAAACCGCTTAATGGTACTTTCAAATGAGCATATACCTTGACATGATCTTGAAGGTGTTCAAGATGGATCAGTCAAAGAAGGAGTTCTTACCTGAGATGTAAGGTATGAAGTTAAGACTTAAAGCTCGACCACGGCAGAAAAGAGAGAAAGGACGAAGGTCGTCCCCTATGCTTTAGACGTAGGCTCTATAGTATGCTATGCTGTGTACCGCACCTGATGTGTGCCTTGCTACATATCTGGCAAGAGGGTACAAAGGTGATCAAGGAGTGGATCACCAGATAGCGGTCAAAATTATCCTTAGAGGAATAAGGATATGTTTCTCGATTATGGAGGTGATAAAGAGTTCGATGTAAAGGGTTACGTCGATGCAAGCTTTAACACCTATTCGAGTGACTCTGAGTAGCAAACTGGATACGTATAGTGGAACAACCATTTGGAATAGCTCCAAGTGGAGCATGGAAGCAGCATTTACAATATGACATAGAGAATTGCAAAGTGCATACGGATCTGAATGTTGCAGACCCGTTGACTAAAACCTCTCTCACAAGCAAAACATGATCAAACCCCAGAACTCATTGAGTCTTAATCACATGATGCTGTGAACTAGTTTAATGACACTAGTAAACTCTTTGGATGTTGGTCACATGGCGATATGACCTATGAGTGTTAATCACATGGCGATGTGAACTAGATTATTGACTCTAGTGCAAGTGGGAGACTGTTGGAAATATGCCCTAGAGGCAATAATAAATTAGTTATTATTATATTTCCTTGTTCATGATAATCGTTTATTATCCATGCTATAATTGTATTGATAGGAAACTCAGATACATGTGTGGGTACATAGACAACACCATGTCCCTAGTAAGCCTCTAGTTGACTAGCTCGTTGATCAATAGATGGTTACGGTTTCCTGACCATGGACATTAGATGTCGTTGATAACGGGATCACATCATTAGGAGAATGATGTGATGGACAAGACCCAATCCTAAGCCTAGCACAAAGATCGTGTAGTTCGTATGCTAAAGCTTTTCTAATGTCAAGTATCATTTCCTTAGACCATGAGATTGTGCAACTCCCGGATACCGTAGGAATGCTTTGGGTGTACCAAACGTCACAACGTAACTGGGTGACTATAAAGGTGCACTACAGGTATCTCCGAAAGTGTTTGTTGGGTTGGCACGAATCGAGACTGGGATTTGTCACTCCGTGTGACGGAGAGGTATCTCTGGGCCCACTCGGTAGGACATCATCATAATGTGCACAATGTGACCAAGGGGTTGATCACGGGATGATGTGTTACAGAACGAGTAAAGAGACTTGCCGGTAACGAGATTGAACAAGGTATCGGCATACCGACGATCGAATCTCGGGCAAGTATAATACCGCTAGACAAAGGGAATTGTATACGGGATCGATTGAGTCCTTGACATCGTGGTTCATCCGATGAGATCATCGTGGAACATGTGGGAGCCAACATGGGTATCCAGATCCCGCTGTTGGTTATTGACCGGAGAACGTCTCGGTCATGTCTGCATGGTTCCCGAACCCGTAGGGTCTACACACTTAAGGTTCGATGACGCTAGGGTTATAAAGGAAGTTTGTCTGTGGTTACCGAATGTTGTTTGGAGTCCCGGATGAGATCCCGGACATCACGAGGAGTTCCGGAACGGTCCGGAGGTAAAGATTTATATATGGGAAGTCCTATTTTGGCCACCGGAAAATGTTCGGGATTTTTCGGTATTGTACCGGGAAGGTTCTAGAAGGTTCCGGAGTGGGGCCCACCTGCATGGGGGGACCCACATGAACGTGGGTAGTGGGGGAAAGGCCCCACACCCCTGGTCAAGGCGCACCGATCCCCCCTTAGAAGGAATAAGATCATATCCCGAAGGGATAAGATCAAGATCCCTAAAAAGGGGGGATAACAATCGGTGGGGAAGGAAATGATGGGATTTCTTTCCTCCCACCTTTGCCAACGCCCCAATGGACTTGGAGGGAAAGAAACCAGCCCCCTCCACCCCTATATATAGTGGGGAGGTGCATGGGAGCTTTATACGAAGTTCTGGCGCAGCCCTCCCCCTCTCCCAAGTCCTCCTCCTCTCCCGCGGTGCTTGGCGAAGCCCTGCAGGATTGCCACGCTCCTCCACCACCACCACGTCGTCGTGCTGCTGCTGGACAGAGTCTTCCCCAACCTCTCCCTCTCTCCTTGATGGATCAAGGCATGGGAGACGTCACCGGGCTGTACGTGTGTTGAACGCGGAGGTGCCGTTCGTTCGGCACTAGGATCTCCGGTGATTTGGATCACGACGAGTACGACTCCTTCAACCCCGTTCTCTTGAACGCTTCCGCTTAGTGATCTACAAGGGTATGTAGATGCACTCTCCTTCCCCTCGTTGCTAGTCTCTCCATAGATAGATCTTGGTGACTCGCAGGAAAATTTTGAATTTCTGCTATGTTCCCCAACATTATTACCTCGTAGACACCGAGTATCCTAATAGGGATGGCTATCTAGCACCGTACATAGGAGAACGCTATCACGTCCCCAACTTTGAGAGAGGTGCACCCCCAACTACTCCTATAGAAAAGTTCAACCAGATCCACTCCTCCAAGCGCAATACCATAGAGTGAACCTTTGGTGTCTGGAAGATGAAATGGCAAATCTTTCTTAAGATGCCAAACTACTCAATCAATACACAAAAGATGATTGTTATGGCTACTATGACACTACACAACTACATCCGCCTCCCTGACAAGGAGGATCTCCACTTTCTTCGGTGTGAGAGGGATCCTGATTATGTTCCAACAGAGAGATACAAGAAGTAAGTTATTCCTAAATGCAGCAGACGCTTCAACATCGGCGGAAAGTGCTCCTAACATGGATTTGTTTAGGCATGAACTAGCTACCGCCATTGCTCTTAGTTGGTGAAGTTACCATGTTCATGTATTTAGATGGGTCACCATTTTAATTTACAAACTTATATGCAAATGAAGCTTTTGTTCTACGACAAATAACAAAACTTCTTGTTATTCTAAATTATATAACTTGTCTTAACTAGGATAATTTGTGATCATTCAAAAAAATACAGTACAGGAAACTCTCTGTACTATAGCTCAAAATGTAACAAGTCCCATGGCTATAACACAATAGGTCATTGTAGGACTCGATATGTTTTTTACTCATCCAGAATCGGACTTCATGCCTCTCCTAGTCCAACTCGCTAACAACTAGTCCTTTTACAAAACTCTCCGTGCATCTCTCTGTACACTAAAAAACAACATCTAGTCTGATGAGGACATCAATACCATTGTTACACCCACAGCCCATGCTGTTATACATACTGGACCAAATACTAGAGCTCGCGCACACCAATTAAATTACTAGGTACTTTCGTTTCTTGGTAATGATTCTAATGTTCATGAGAATATGATGCTGCCTAAATTGGATACATTTGTTTTGCTTATAAATGAAGGGTCTAGCTTGGAGAAGGATGAACATTGGAGCAAGAACAAGCATGAAGATGATGGCATGCGCAAGGGGAATAAGAACGGACTTTCAAGTGATGGATTCAGGACTATGAAGCCACTGTAATGAGTGCATGAAGGCTTGGACAAAATATACAAGATGCCACTTCACAAATTTCGTCCAAAGGCTATTATAGGTGCTGCGTCACCTTATTATTTGGCCAGACCCATGTAATTTCGAAATACATAAGTGTAGGCTGTTTTTAGACTCCGTATGTGTGGGGAAACAAGAGATAGGGTTGAATTTGGACCCCTCTTCCAAGGGTCACGAAATTCATCCCCTCTTCCTCCATATATACAACCCTTAGGGCATCATTTAGACTTTGAGTTTTGTTCAGATTAAAAGTTCCCCATAGCTGCAACTTCGTGTACTTCATTTGTGTTCAACAACCATACCAAGACGTCACAGGACCTGATAGAGGCAAAGGTGTCCCGTCTTTCGATGAGATGATGGATATCGCTTTGGTGGCAGTCGACTTTGACGATCCGACTACGAACGTGCGAGGACGTCGCGCCTTAGCAATCGCTAAACCAACTCCAAGAGATTATTGACCACGCTGGAGCACGATCAACCTGACCACGAGGGTCTGTTTCCTGCGAGCAAACGAAGAACAAGCAAGAAACTGAGATTGCAATCTGGATATTGCGAATATAAGATGAAAGCTTTATTGATCAAGGTGGGGTTCTGTGACGCCTTTGTCTGGTCATTGAACACAAACGAAGTACGCGAAGTTGCAGCTATGGCGAACTTTTAATCTAAACAAAACCCAAGGAAAAGGTACTAGATGGATCTACTTATATAGGAGCAAGGGGTGGCGGCCAAGGAGGTGGGAGGACGTCCCAAGGCAGCCTAAAACTAAATCTAGGTCGTACAAGGCCAATGGGCCCAAGTGGAGGTGATGAAACACCTTTGGACTTGTAGTTTGACTCGGATTCTGCTGCAGCATCAGATTGTTTCGTCCACAACTCAACGCTCCGGACGAATTTGAAGGTGATTCCAATTGGGTTGGAAAGTGCACGAAATCTAGTTTCCAACAAAAAAAGAATCACCCAATTCGGAGTCCGTATGAAAAACTTGTGTGCGTTTTGAGTCAGATATGTCTGTGCAGTCCAAATCTGAATCCAGAACGTGAGAGACTTGGACTCTATCTTCTCTTGGGCCAAAAGTGACGTGAGAGAACTTTTTGGACAGCAAATAAACATCTCTTTCTTCCTTATCTTCATATGTGGATTGTACAAATGTCCCATACACCTGCAATTAGACAAAACACAAAAGTGTGTGAAGTATTTTTGTTCTGGATAACATAAATAGATTATTGAATAGTTTGCACTAGAAATCACCTGACAAATATGCATATATGCAATATTTTTGGTCATATCCAAGGTAGTCATGTCCTCATCAGGACCTCACCTTCATTAATAAAGCTTTCCTCTTTTATTCGCAATATTCAGATTGCAATCTCAGTTTCTTGCTTGTTCTTCGTTTGCTCGCAGGAAATAGACCCTCGTGGTCAAGTTGATCGTGCTCTGGCATGGTCAATAACCCCTCGGAAGTTGGTTTAGCGATTACTAAGGCGCGACGTCTTCACATGTCGGATCGTCAAAGTCGACTCCCACAGAAAACGACTACCATCTCATCGAAACATCGAACACCTTCACCTCTATCAAGTGGTATCAGTTTTCCACGTTGCTCGGTGAGATTTTCCAGTTTTTCATAGTTTAGATCGAGTTTGTTCTTCATACCTACAGTCCACAAAAAAGCCAAAAAAATTTAGGGTTAGTTCATCATATCCGAACCAATCTGAGCCTTTGCATAATCTTTTTAGAGTTTTGTTTTGTTGAATTTGCGGTTGCATCGTTGTGTGGAGTTGCTGGTAGCGTCTAGTCCTTTAGAGTTCGAGTTCTATTCACAGGTTGTCACGTCGCTGCTGCCATATATCACCACCGCATCATCATCATTGTTGCGCCCATATATCACCACCGCATCATCATCATCGCCGTTACCATATACCACCACCGCACCAACATGATCGCCGCTGCCATATACCACCACCACATATGCGCCGCTAATCCGAGTCCATATACGCCACCACATATCTACCGCCATCACGCCAATCCGAGTCCACCTGCAACATATATCCGCCACCAGTCCGAGTTCCACCAGATTCATCTCCGCCACCAGTCCTAGATCAAGCCCAGTATTTGTTACTCTGTTTTAGATTCCTAGATCACGCATACTCCAAGTCATGACAAAGTAGGACTCCCCAAATTTCATGCCACCTGCAGTAGAAAAATAGTTCCAGTTTCAAAAAAAAATAGTCCGAAAAATTCTGGCTGTGCAGTTTTTAGACCATTCGTAGACTTTTCCGAAAAAATGTTGCGGAGCAAAAAAAGGAGGAAAAAAGTGCAACAAAAAGTCAAAAAAAGAAAGAAAAGAATTCAGAGAGTGCTCCTCCCTTGTTTACATGCAGCGCCGTGATTTTGTTAGTGTTCTAGGCTCGCGTCTCTAGTACGGTCTAGCCTAGGACTAGCACAGTACCGTCGTTGAGCGTTTATTCAACTTTGCATCTCTGAATTGATTATTGCTGACCCTTTTTGCTACCATATATTAAGCCTTCGCCGCTCCACATACATCTACGTCTTGCGTTTGACACCACCTGGCAATCGCTCTATCTAAGCTTTTGAGAGTTTTGACTACAATGGTTGCCGATCACCACCTACTACTTGGTAAGAACTGGTAAGACTTTGCGATTCGCTTGACGGATTTGTGACACACCAACGCCACTTCCTAGTAGTCTGTAGGATCACATTCTCTATTGCTGCTAACCATGACAGGATCACAAGCCGACGAGACTGACTGGAAGAACATGACAAACAAAGAGTTACATGATACGTTTCAGCAAAAGGTGAGTGCACAGATGGAAGATGTACCAAACATATTTGAAGAGGCCATGGAGAAGATAGATGGCATTAAGAAGGCGTTTGAAACAAAGCTCGATAACAAGTTTAATGAATTGCTCGCGCGTCTTCCACAACCACGCCTGCTGCACCTGTCGCACCTCTACAGCAACAACAACAACAACAACAACAACAACAACAACAACAACAACATCGCCTTCCGAATTAAGTAGGACGAGCACTGCATGCTCCCCTTGAGCCTAGTCAAAATTTTAGTGCCGCTGTACTTACTGTTGATGCTTCTGTAGCTCCTGCAGCTACTGCAGAGGTGCAGGACCATTATGACGATGAGGTTGATCAAAATCAGAACTACGTGCAACCACCAGCACCAGGTCAACCTCGATATAACCACAACGGTAGGGCTCCAGCACCACCTTAGGTACGAGATTATGACCATATTCCTAAACTAAAATTATTGAATATCGCACCGTTTGAGGGTAGATACATTCCTGATGTATATCTTACTTGGGAGTTCAAAACTGAACAATGTTTCACATGCTTACAGTATCCTGAGGATAGAGGTGTTGCTGCTGTTGTTTGTGAATTCACTAGTTTTGCTTCTGTTTGGTGGTCTAGACATTGTAGATTATATCATGATAATATCCCTACTACTTGGGCTGCTTTGAAAACTACTATGCGTACTCGTTGGGCTACTTCAAAAAACTGCAGCATTTGAGACAAGGAAAAAATTCTGTAGAGGAATATTATCAGGAATTACAAACTGGCATGATTAGATGTGGTATTGTTAAGGATAATGAAGCTATGCTTGCATGTTTTATGGGTGGATTAAATAAAGAGATTCAGACCATTCTAGAGTATAAGGAGTATAATAATATCACTCATTTATTCCATCTTGCTTGTAAAGCTGAACGTGAAGTGCAGGATCGACAGGCATTGGCGCGAACTAATTTTTCCGCAGTTCGATCTTCATCATGGAAACCACGTACATCCTCTATTCCCACACGTCCTACTACGACACCACTAACTTCAGCCGCCAATTCCGACCGAGATACAATAAAATAGGCACCACCACCACTATCTGCCAGGAGTACACCTTCCGGTTCTGCACAGAGCTCTTCTTCATCCATGGCATCAACATGGCAAACACATGATATTCTTTGTCATTGTTGCAAGGAAGGAGGTCATTATGCGAGAGAATGCCCATCTAATCGTGTGATGATTTCTACTGAGGATTGTGGGTATGAGTCCGCTAGTGACTATGATGAGGAGACTTTGGCTCTTATTACAAGTGAAGAACACGGTGGAGATGATTCTGATCATGAGACGCAATACATGGCTGCTGAAGATGCTGACAGGTATGAAAGTTTAGTTGCTCAACGTGTTTTGAGTGTGCAGGTCACACAAGCTGGGCAAAATCAGAGGCATAATTTGTTCCATACAAAGGGAGTTGTGAAGGAGCGTTCTGTCTGTGTCATCATAGATGGAGGGAGCTGCAACAACTTGGCTAGCTTGGAGATGGTGGAGAAGCTCTCTCTCACCGCAAGACCACATCCGCATCCTTACTACGTCCAATGGTTCAACAACAGCGGCAAGGTTAAGGTAACACGTACAGTTCGTGTGCATTTTAGTATTGCTACATATGTTGATTTTGTTGATTGTGATGTGGTACCCATGCAAGCATGTTCCTTTTTACTTGGTAGACCATGGCAATTCGATAAAAATTCTGTACACCATGGTAGAAACAATCACTATACTCTTGTTCATAAGGATAAACATATTACTTTGCTTCCTATGACTCTTGATTCCATTTTGAAAGATGATATTAATAGGTAAAGCAAAACAGAGCAAAATAAGAGTGAAAATCAGATAGTGGCAAAATAATTTGGGCAACAAATGAAACCTAATAATAAACCATCTAGTGTTGCTTCTAAAATTAAATTGAAAAGTGGATGTTTAATTGCCACCAAATCTGATATTGATGATCTAGATTGCAACAAATCTGTTTGCTATGCTTTTGTGTGCAAAGAGGCATTATTTTCATTCGAGGACGTGCCTTCCTCTTTTCCTCCTATTTTCACTAATATTTTGCAGGAGTTTGCTGATGTCTTTCCACAAGACGTGCCACCGGGATTACCACCTATTCGAGGGATTGAGCATCAGATTGACTTAATCCCCGGTGCATCGCTACCTAACCGTGCACCATACTGTACCAATCCAGAGGAGACGAAGGAGATTATGCGTCAGGTACAGGAGCTGCTCGACAAAGGTTATATACGCGAATCCCTTAGTCCTTGTGCTGTTCTTATTATTCTAGTGCCGAAAAAGGATGGTACATCACGTATGTGTGGTGACTGTACAGGCATTAATAATATTACTATTCATTATCGTCATCCTATTCCTAGGCTAGATGATATGCTTGATGAATTGAGTGGCTCTACAATATTCTCCAAAGTTGATTTGCGTAGTGGATACAATCAAATTCGTATGAAATTGGGGGATGAATGGAAAACAACATTTAAAACTAAGTTTGGATTATATGAGTGGTTAGTCATGCCTTTTGGAATAACTAATTCACCTAGTACTTTTTTCATGATATTAATGAAAGAAGTTTTACGTGCTTTCATGGGACGTTTTGTGGTAGTCTATTTTGATGATATACTGATTTATAGAAAATCTTTGGAGGAACATTTACATGCTGTTTTTATTGCTCAACGTGATGCACGTTTGTTTCGTAACCTCAGGAAGTGCACCTTTTGCACCGACCGAGTATCTTTTCTTGGCTATGTTGTTACTCCACAAGGAATTGAACTTGATAAAGCCAAGACTGAAGCTATTGAGAGTTGGACGCAACCCAAAATGGTCATACAAGTGAGGAGTTTTCTTGGCCTCGCTGGTTTTCATAGGCGTTTTTTGAGAGATTTCAACACCATTGCTGCACCTCTCAATGAGCTTACAAAGAAGGACATGCCTTTTATTTGGGGTACTGCACAGGAAGAAGCCTTCATGGTATTGAAAGATAAGTTGACACATGCTCCTTTACTCCAACTTCCTAATTTTAATAAGACTTTTGAGCTTGAATGTGATGCTAGTGGAATTGAATTAGGAGGTGTGTTATCACAAGATGGCAAACCTGTTGCATACTTTTCAGAAAAACTGAGTGGGCCTAGTCTGAATTATTCTACTTATGATAAGGAATTATATGCTCTTGTTTGGACTTTGGAAACATGATAACATTATTTATGGCCCAAAGAATTTGTTATACATTCCGATCATGAATCTTTGAAACATATTAAAAGTCAAGCAAAACTGAACCGTAGACATGCTAAATGGGTTGAATTCAATGAGACTTTCCCTTATGTCATTAAACACAAGAAGGGCAAAGAAAATGTTATTGCTGATGCATTGTCTCGTCGTTATACTATGCTTTCACAACTTGACTTTAAAATATTTAGTTTAGAGACCATCAAAGATCAATATGTGCATGATGCTGAATTTAAAGATGTATTGCAGAATTGTACAGAAGGTAGAACATGGAACAAGTTCGTCGTTAGCGATGGATTTGTGTTTCGTGCTAACAAGCTATGCATTCCAGCTAGCTCCGTTCATCTTCTGTTGTTGCAGGAGGCTCATGGAGGAGGATTAATGGGACACTTTGGCGTGAAGAAGACGAAGGATGTACTTGCTGCACATTTCTTTTGGCTAAAGATGAGACGGAATGTTGAGCGTTTTGTTGCTCGTTGCACTACATGTCAAAAAGCTAAGTCACGACTAAGCCCTCATGGTTTATATATGCCTTTTCCTGAACCTAGTGTTACTTGGGAGGATATATCTATGGATTTCGTTTTTGGTTTACCGCGAACAAAGAAGGAGAGGGATATCATATTTGTTGTCATGGATAGATTCTCGAAAATGCACACTCTATACCATGTCATAAAATTGATGATGCTATTAATGTTGCTGATTTGTTCTTTCGTGATATTATTCGCTTGCATGGTGTGCCAAATACTATTGTTTTAGATCGTGATACTAAATTTCTTAGCCACTTTTGAAGACGTTTATGGGCTAAGTTAGGGACTAAACTTCTTTTTAGTATTACTTGTCACCCACAAACTGATGGACAAACTGAAGTAGTCAACAGAACATTGTCTACTATGCTTACGGCTGTTTCGAAGAATAATAAGAAACTGTGGGAAGAATGCTTGCCTCATATTGAATTTGCTTATAATCGTTCGTTGCATTCTACTACTAAGAAGTGCCCTTTTGAAATTGTGTATGGTTTCCAACCTCGTGCACCTATTGATTTGTTGGTTTCGATACTAAACAACATGTTGAATTGATTTTAAAAATGCATGAGTTAACTAAGGAAAACATTGAGCGTGAATGCTAAATATAAACTTGCAGGAGATAAGGGTAGAAAACATGTTGTGTTTGCACCTGGAGATCTTGTTTGGTTACATTTGCGTAAGGATATATTTCCTGATTTGTGCAAATCGAAGCTAATGCCACGTGCTGATGGTCCTTTTAAGGTGTTAGAGAAAATAAATGATAATGCATATAAACTTGAGCTGCCTGCAGATTTTGGGGTTAGTCCCACTTTTAACATTGCAGATTTGAAGCCTTATTTGGGTGAGGAAGATGAGCTTCTGTCGAGGACGACTTCATTTCAAGAAGGGGAGGATGATGAGGACATCAATACCATTGTTAGACCCAAAGCCCCTGCTGTTATACATACTGGACCAATTACTAGAGCTCGTGCATGCCAATTAATTACCAGGTACTTTCGTTTCTTGGCAATGATTCTAATGTTCATGAGAATATGATGCTGCCTAAATTGGATACATTTGTTTTACTTACAAATGAAGGGTCTATCTTGGAGAAGGATGAACATTGGAGCAAGAATAAGCTTGGAGATGATGGAATGCGCAAGGGGAACAAGAACGGAGTTTCAAGTGATGATTTCAGGACTATGAAGCCACCGTAATGAGTGCATGAAGGCTTGGACGAAATATACAAGATGCCACTTCACAAATTTCGTCCAGGGGCTATTATAGGTGCTATGTCACCTTATTATTGGGACATGCCCATGTAATTTCGAAATACATAAGTATACGCTGTTTTTAGAGTCTGTATGTATGGGGAAACAAGGGATAGGGTTGGTTTCGGACCCCTCTTCCAAGGGTCACGAAATTCACCTCCTCTTCCTCCATATATACAACCCTTAGGGCATCGTTTAGACTTTGGGTTTTGTTTAGATTAAATTCACCTCCTCTTCCTCCATGTACTTTGTTTATGTTCAATGACCAGACCGAGACGTCACAGAACCCTACCTTCATTAATAAAGCTTTCCTCTTTCATTTGCAATATCCAGAATGCAATCTCAGTTTCTTGCTTGTTCTTTGTTTGTTCACAGGAAATAGACCCTCGCGGTCAGGTTGATCGTGCTCCGGTGTGGTCAATAGCCCCTCGGAAGTTGGTTTAGCAATTGCTAAGGCGCGATGTCTTCAGACATTCATAGTCGGATCGTCAAAGTCGACTCCCACAAAAAATGATTGCCATCTCATCGAAACATCGGGACACCTTCGCCTCTTTCATAGTCCATGTGAAAAAATGTTACAATAGTTTCAAGCCCAGATGTTCTTTGCCTACTGCAGTCCAACCCTTTTATCTCTAAAAAATCAGGCAGGCTCAAGGTGGTCTGATTCCAGCTATCCCAAACTCTAGCCGAGCAGGCTAGCAGCCTCCTCAGCGTACCAACTCGCTGAGAGAAGTTACGACGGGCGTTTCCTATTTAGTGTTGTAGGCGCCCGTTTGTATGCAATTAGCAACCTGGCGCCTGCAGCGTCTCGTGGTGGGCCGACCCATTAGTCTGTATTTCATTCCTAAAAAAACCCACTTTCGCTAGGACTCAAAGCAGCGACCTAACATGTCGAACTTCATTCGTTTAACCACCCCGCGACAAAGCAGGATCTGATAAGCGCTACGTCTTGAGCTTGCGTTGGTTTTCCTCGAAGAGGAGAGGGTGATGCAGCAAAGTGTAGCATAAGTATTTCCCTCAGTTTGAAGAACCAAGGTATCAATCCAGTAGGAGGCTCCTCAAAAGTCCCACACACCTACACAAACAAACTGAGAACTCGCAACCAATGCAATAAAGTGGTTGTCAATCCCTTCACTGCCACTTGCGAAAGTGAGATCTAATAAAGATAGTATGATAAGATAAATATATTTTTGGTATTTTTGATATAGATGCAAAAAGTAAAGGTGCAAATAAAGTAGATTGAAAGCAAATATGATAAGAGATAAACTCGGGGGCCATAGGTTTCACTAGAGGCTTCTCTCAAGATAGCATAAGTATTACGGTGGGTGAACAAATTACTGTCGAGCAATTGATAGAAAAGCGCATAGTTATGAGATTATCTAGGCATGATCATGTATATAGGCATCACATCCATAACAAGTAGACCGACTCCTTCCTGCATCTACTACTATTACTCCACACATCGACCGCTATCCAGCATGCATCTAGAGTATTAAGTTCATAAGAACAGAGCAACACATTAAGCAAGATGACATGATGTAGAGGGATAAACACATGCAATATGATATAAACCCCATCTTGTTATCCTCGATGGCAACAATACAATACGTGTCTTGCAACCCTTTCTGTCACTGGGTAAGAACAACGCAAGATTGAACCCAAAGCTAAGCACTTCTCCCATGGCAAGAAAGATCAATCTAGTAGGCCAAACCAAACTGATAATTCGAAGAGACTTGCAAAGATAACTAAATCATACATAAAAGAATTCATAGAAGATTCAAATATTATTCATAGATAAACTTGATCATAAACCCACAATTCATCGGATCTCGACAAACACACCGTAAAAAGGGATTACATCGAATAGGTCTCCACAACAGAGGGGGAGAACATTGTATTCAGATCCAAAAAAAGAGAAGAAGCCATCTAGCTAATAACTATGGAACCGGAGGTCTGTGGTAAACTACTCACAACTCATCGGAGGGGCAAGGATGTTGATGTAGAGGCCCTCCGTTGTTGCTTCCCCCTCCGGCAAAGTGCCGGCAAGGGCTCCAAGATGGGATCTTGCGGATACAGAAGGTTACGGCGGTGGAAATTGTGTTTCGTGGTGCTCCTGGATGTTTTTGGGGTACATAGATATATATAGGAGGAAGAAGTACGTCGGTGGACGCCCGAGGGGCCCACGAGACAGGGGGCGCGCCCTACAGGGGGGCGCGCCCTCCTATCTCGTGGGGCCCTCGGAGCTTTCTTGACTTGCACTCCAGGCTCTCCCGATCAGATTTGTTCCAAAAATAATGCTCCCGAAGGTTTCATTCCATTTGGACTCCGTTTGATATTCCTTTTCTTCGAAATACTGAAATAGGCAAAAAAACAGCAATATGGGCTGGGCCTCCGGTTTGTAGGTTAGGCCCAAAAATGATATAAATGTGTAAAATAAAGCCCATAAACATCCAAAAGGGGTAATATAATAGCATGGAACAATCAAAAGTTATAGATACGTTGGAGATGTATCAAGCATCCCCAAGCTTAATTCCTGCTCGTCCTCGAGTAGGTAAATGATAAAAAAGAATTTTTTGATGTGGAATGCTACCTAGCATAATTCATAATGTAATTTTCTTTATTATGGTATGAATGTTCAGATCCAAATGAATACAAAATAAAAGTTCATATTGACATAAGAAATAGTAATACTTCAAGCATACTAATCAAAGTAATCATGTCTTCTCGAAATAACATGGCTAAAGAAAGTTATCCCTACAAAATCATATAGTCTGGCTATGCTCTATCTTCATCACACAAAGTATTTAATCATGCACAACCCCGATGACAAGCCAATCAATTGTTTCATACTTTAATAATCTCAAACCTTTTCAACTTTCATGCAATACATGAGCGTGAGCCATGGACATAGCACTATATGTGGAATAGAAGGGTGGTTGTGGAGAAAAAAAAAGGAGAAGATAGTCTCACATCAACTAGGCGTATCAACGGGCTATGGAGATGCCCATTAATAGATATCAATGTGAGTGAGTAGGGATTGCCATGCAACGGATGCACTAGAGCTATAAATATATGAAAGCTCAATAAAAGAAACTAAGTGGGGTGCATCCAACTTGCTTGCTCATGAAGACCTAGGGCACTTTTGAGGAAACCCATCATTGGAATATACAAGCCAAGTTCTATAATGAAAAATTCCACTAGTATATGAAAGTGACAACATATGAGACTCTCTATCATGAAGATCATGGTGCTATTTTGGAGCACAAGTGTGGAAAAAGAGATAGTAGCATTGTCCCTTCTCTCTTTTTCTCTCTCTTTTTTTCTTTTTTTCTTTTTCTTTGGCCTTTTTTTTTCTTTTTGGCCTGTCTTTTTTTCCTTTTTTTTCTTTTTTGTAAAGTCCGAAGTCTCATCCCGACTTGTGGGGGAATCATAGTCTTCTTCATCCTTTCCTCACTAGGACAATGCTCTAATAATGAAGATCATCACACTTTTATGGGCTTACAACTCAAAGCTAGAACAAGATATGACTCTATATGAATGCCTTCGGCGGTGTACCGGGATATGCAATGAATCAAGAGCGACATGTATGAAAATTATGAAGGTGGCATTGCCACAAATACAATGTCAACTACATGATCATGCAAAAAGCAATATGACAAAAGTAATGCGTGTCATATGAACGGAACGTGGAAAGTTGCATGGCAATATATCTCCGAATGGCTATGGAAATGCCATAATAGGTAGGTATGGTGGCTGTTTTGAGGAAGGAGTATGGTGGGTGTATGGTACCGGCGAAAGTTGCGCGGTACAAGAGAGGCTAGCAATGGTGGAAGGGTGAAAGAGTGCGTATAATCCATGGACTCAACATTAATCAAAAGAACTCATATACTTGTTGCAAAAATTTAGAAGTCATCAAAAACCAAAGTACTACGCGCATGCTCCTAGGGGGATAGATTGGTAGGAAAAGACCATCGCTCGTCCCCGACCGCCACTCATAAGGAAGAAATCAATAAATAAAATTATGCTCCAACTTCATCACAAAGCGGTTCACCATACGTGCATGCTACGGGAATCACAAACTTCAACACAAGCATTCTTTAAATTCATAATCACCCAACTAGCATGACTTTAATATCACTACCTCCATATCTCAAAACAATTATCAAGCATCAAATTGATCATAGCATCCAATTCACTTTTCTATGATAGTTTTTATTATACCCAACTTGGATGCTCATCATTCTAGGACCAACTTTATGGTCATATCAAATACCATGCTGTTCTAAAAGACTCTAAAAATGATATAAGTGAAGCATGAGAGACTAGCAATTTCTTTAAAATTAATACACCACCGTGCTCTAAAAGATATAAGTGAAGCACTAGAGCAAAAACTATCAAGCTCAAAAGATATAAGTGAAGCACATAGAGTATTCTAGCAAATTCTAATCAAATAGGCTTATCCCCAAAGGTGTGTACAGCAAGGATGATTGTGGTAAACTAAAAATAAAAGATTAATATAATACACGATTCTCCAAGCAAAACACATATCATGTGGCGAATAAAAATATAGCTCCAAGTAAAGTTACCAATGAACGAAGACGAAAGAGGGGATGCCTTCCCGGGGCATCCCCAACCTTAGGATTTTGGATATTCTTGAATATCTTGGGGTGCCATAAGAATACCCAAGCTTAGGCTCTTGCCACTCCTTATTCCATAGTCCATAAAAGCTTTACCCAAAACTTGAAAACTTCACAACACAAAACTCAACAGGAAATCTTATAAGCTCCGTTAGTGAAAGAAAACAAAACCACCACATAAGGTACTGCAATGAACTCATTCTTCATTTATATTGGTGTTAAATCTACTGTATTCCAACTTCTTTATGGTTTATAAACTAATTTACTAGCCATAGATGCATTGAAATAAGCAAGCAACACACACGAAAAACAGAATCTGTCAAAAAACAGAACAGTCTGTAGCAATCTGTGACTAACGCAAACTTCTGGAACTCTAAAAATCCTACCAAAATAGGAAGTCCTGGACAATTTGTCTATGAACAGAAGCAAAAAGAATCAACGCAAAATCACGTTCCTGTGATTTAACAAAATTATATTCGTGCGTGCAAAGTTTCTATTTTTCAGCAGAATCAAATCAACTTTCATCGTAGGTTATCCTATAGGTTCTACTTGGCACAAACACTAATTAAAAGATAAAAACACATATATCCAGAAGGTAGATGCAAGATTTATTACTAAACAGGAGCAAAAACAAAAAACATAAAGAAAAATTGGGTTGCCTCCCAACTAGCGCTATCGTTTAATGCCCCTAGCTAGGCATAAAAACAAAGATAGATCTAACGAGTGCCATCTTTGGCACTAGGTTCATAAGTAGCACGCATGATAGATTCATAAGGTAATTTGACTTTCTTTCTTGGAAAGTGCTCCATGCCTTTCTTTAATGGAAATTGGAATTTAATGTTCCCTTCCTTCATATCAATAATCGCACCAATCGTTCTAAGGAAAGGTCTACCAAGAATAATAGGGCAAGAAAGATTGCAATCTATATCAAGAACGATAGAATCTACGGGCACCAAATTTCTATTTGCAACAATAAGAACATCATTGATCCTTCCCATAGGATTTTTAATGGTGGAATCCGCAAGGTGCAAATTTAAAGAGCAATCATCAAGATAATGGAAACCTAGAATATCACATAAAGTTTTCGGAATCGTGGAAACACTAGCACCCAAATCACACAAAGAAAACTCGGAATCTTTAATTTTAATCTTTATAGTAGGTTCCCACTCACCATTAAATTTTCTAGGTATAGAAACTTTCAAATTAAGTTTTTCATCATAAGATTGCATCAAGGCATCAACAATATGTTTGGTAAAAGCATTATTTTGACTATAAGCATGAGGAGAATTAACAACGGATTGCAACAAGGAAATACAACCTTTTAAAGAGCAATTATCATAATCAAATTCCTTGAAATCCGAGATAGTAAGTTCAATATTATTAGAAGTAGAGGATTCTCCAATCTCACTTTTACCAATTTTAGCATCAAGATCTAAAGACTCCGAATTTTTGGGACGCCTTCTAGGCAAACTGGATTCATCATCACTCCCATAATCATCAAAATTCATATTGCAAAACATAGATCTTATCGGAGACACATCAATAACTTTAAGATCCTCATCATTATTTTCATGGAAACTAGAAGAACACGCTTTTATAAAGCTTTCTTTTTTAGCATGCAATCTAGCGGTTCTTTCCTCGCACTCGTCAATGGAAATTCTCATTACTTTGAGAGACTCATTGATGTCATGCTTAGGAGAAGAAGATCCAAGTTTAAGAGAGTTAACACGAAGCGGAAGTCTATCAACGTTCCTAGCCAAATCATCAACCTTGAGCAATTTTTCTTCAAGCAAAGCATTAAAATTCTTCTGAGAAATCATAAATTCTTTCACACTATTCTCAAAATCAGAGGGAATTTTATTAAAATTACCATAAGAATTATTTTAGTAATTTCCATAATTATTAGAGGGATTACTAGGGAACGGTCTAGCATTAAAATTTCCTCTATAAGCATTGTTTCCAAAACTATTCCTACCAACAAAATTCACATCCATAGATTGATTATTATTCTCAATCAAGGAAGACAAAGGCATATCATTGGGATCAAGAGGAGTATTTTTAGTAGCAAACATCTTCATAAGTTCATCCATCTTTCCACTCAAAACATTGATTTCTTCTATAGCATGCACTTTTTTACTAGAAGATCTTTCGGTTTGCCATTGAGAATAATTAGCCATAATATTATCAAGCAATTTTGTAGCATCTCCTAACGTGGTTTCCATAAACGTGCCTCCCGCGACCGAATCTAAGAGATTTCTAGAAGCAAAGTTCAAACCGGCATAAAATTTTTGTATGATCATCCATAAATTCAAACCATGAGTAGGGCAATTGCGAAGCATCAATTTCATTCTTTCCCAAGATTGGGCAACATGCTCATGATCAAGTTGTTTAAAATTCATAATATCGTTCCTAAGAGTGATGATCTTAGCGGGAGGAAAATACTTAGAGATAAAAGCATCTTTGCACTTGTTCCAAGAATCAATACTATTTTTAGGCAAAGACGAAAACCAAACTTTAGCACGATCTCTAAGTGAAAACGGAAATAACTTCAATTTAACAATATCATTATCCGTATCTTTCTTCTTTTGCATATCACACAAATCAACAAAATTGTTTAGATGAGTAGCGGAATCTTCACTAGGAAGGCCGACAAATTGATCTTTCATGATAAGATTCAGCAAAGCGGTATTGATTTCACAAGACTCAACATCATTAAGAGGAGCAACCGGAGTTGTAAGGAAATCATTACTATTGGTATTCGAGAAGTCACATAACTTGGTATTATCTTGTGCCATGGCAACAAGTAATCCAACACACAAGCAAACAGAAAAACGGCAAGCGAAAGAGAGAGGAGGAGATTGGGAAAGAGGGGGCGAATAAAACGGCAAGGGTGAAGTGGGGGAGAGGAAAACGAGAGGCAAATGGCAAATAATGTAAATGCGAGGGAGATGGGTTTGTGATGGGTACTTGGTATGTCTTGACTTGAGCGAAGACCTCCCCGGCAACGGCGCCAGAAATCCTTCGTGCTATGTCTTGAGCTTGCGTTGGTTTTCCTTAAAGAGGAGAGGGTGATGCAGCAAAGTGTAGCGTAAGTATTTCCCTCAGTTTTGAGAACCAAGGTATCAATCCAGTAGGAGGCTCCTCAAAAGTCCCACACACCTACACAAACAAACTGAGAAATCGCAACCAACGCAATAAAGGGGCTGTCAATCCCTTCACGGCCACTTGCGAAAGTGAGATCTAATAAAGATAGTATGATAAGATAAATATATTTTTGGTATTTTTGATATAGATGCAAAAAGTAAAGATGCAAATAAAGTAGATTGAAAGCAAATATGATAGGAGATAAACCCGGGGGCCATAGGTTTCACTAGAGGCTTCTCTCAAGATAGCATAAGTATTACGGTGGGTGAACAAATTACTGTCGAGTAATTGATAGAAAAGAACATAGTTATGAGATTATCTAGGCATGATCATGTATATAGGCATCATGTCCATAACAAGTAGACCGACTCCTTCCTGCATCTACTACTATTAGTCCACACATCGACCGCTATCCAGCATGCATCTAGAGTATTAAGTTCATAAGAACAGAGAAACGCATTAAGCAAGATGACATGATGTAGAGGGATAAACACATGCAATATGATATAAACCCCATCTTGTTATCCTCGATGGCAACAATACAATACGTGTCTTGCAACCCTTTCTGTCACTTGGTAAGAATAACACAAGATTGAACCAAAGGCTAAACACTTCTCCCATGGCAGGAAAGATCAATCTAGTAGGCCAAACCAAACTGATAATTCGAAGAGACTTGCAAAGATAACTCAATCATACATAAAAGAATTCAGAGAAGATTCAAATATTATTCATAGATAAACTTGATCATAAACCCACAATTCATCGGATCTCGACAAACACACCGCAAAAAGAGATTACATCGAATAGATCTCCACAAGAGAGGGGGAGAACATTGTATTGAGATCCAAAAAAAGAGAAGAAGCCATCTAGCTAATAACTATGGACCCGTAGGTGTGTGGTAAACTACTCACAACTCATCGGAGGGGCAAGGATGTTGATGTAGAGGCCCTCCGTGGTTGCTTCCCCCTCCGGCAGAGTGCCGGCAAGGGCTCCAAGATGGGATCTCGTGCATACAGAAGGTTACGGCTGTGGAAATTGTGTTTTGTGGTGCTCCTGGATGTTTTCGGGGTACGTAGGTATATATAGGAGGAAGAAGTACGTCGGTGGACGCCCGAGGGGCCCACGAGACAGGGGGGAGCGCCCTACAGGGGGGGGGGGCGTCCTCCTATCTCGTGGGGCCCTTGGAGCTTTCTTCACTTGCACTCCAGGCTCTCCCGGTCAGATTTGTTCCAAAAATTACGCTCCCGAAGGTTTCATTCCGTTTGGACTCCGTTTGATATTCCTTTTCTTTGAAATATTGAAATAGGCAAAAAAAACAGCAATATGGGCTGGGCCTCCGGTTAGTAGGTTAGTCCTAAAAATGATATAAATGTGTAAAATAAAGCCCATAAACATCCAAAAAGGGTAATATAATAACATGGAACAATAAAAAATTATAGATACGTTGGAGATGTATCAATAAGCAACAACCTTTTCTCTATTTTATTCCTTTCTCCTCCCTTTTCTTTTTTTAGTTTTCCTTTTTTCCACTTTTGTTCTGTTTTTTCTTTTTTCTTCTTACTGGCTGTTCCCTCATAAATTTTCATTTTTATTACTTTTCCTAAATGTAGGAACTTTTTCCGAAATCAATAATGTTTTCTTCAAATTTGATGAACTTTTTTAATTCAGTGAACTACTTTTAACAGTTGATTATTTTTTGGAATTTTTTCTTTAAATCTATGAATATGTGAACTTTTCTTTAAATCAATGAACTTTCTGAAATTAGATGAACTTTTTTTTTCAACTCAATGAACTTTTATTTAGATTTGTGAACTTTCTTTCACATTTGGTAATTTTTTTTCAATTCGATGAGCCTTTTTGAAAAAAATGATGAACTTTTTTCAAATCCAATGAACTTTTTTCAAAATCCATGAACTTTTTTTCAAAATCAATGAACCTTTTTTTCAAAATCAATGAACTTTTTTCAGACTCGATAAACTTTTTTCAAAATCAATGAACTTTTTTTCAAAATCAATGAACCTTTTTTCAAATTCGTGAACTTTTGTTCAAAATCCGTGAACATTTTTGAATTTGTAAAGTTTCTCATTTTTTGTGATTTTTTCTTTTCATATTAATGAATGTGAAGAAAGTTGTCTATATGTTAATGTTTTTACTAAAAGTGGGTCTAATAGGCTTACTTTCTGGTCATAAGCAACAATCTGAGCTTGGTCTAGTGGCAAGGCTCGAAGCTGTCAACTTAGGCGAGCAGAGATCGATTCCCTCTTCCTCGAATTGTAATGTCAATGTTTTCTTTTGCATTTGTTTTTCTCCACAGGTTGATTGGGATGGCCCACTATGCACCGTGTGCGAGCGCGAGGAGCGCTAGCTAAGTGCCGATTAGGAGGTCCCGCTATGACGTGCAGAACATTTCACCGATCACTAGGTGGAGTTTGAAGCTAGCTTCTGAAGCTATTTTTGAGGAGTTTTGGAAGTTTAGAGAGGATTAGAACAGGTCCCTAGTGCCCAGTGTCAGTTCATGTTTTTTTTGCATGTTTTTGGTTTCACAGGAAATCATATCTAGGAAGGTCAAAACACGATGAAATTTCATGATGATTTTTATTGAAAATAAAAGACCCTAAAAGCTCGGGAGAAGACCATAGAATGCACTCAGGGCCCACAAGCTCGAGGCGCGACCATACCCGGTCCTAACATTTTGGGGGCCTGGGGTGAAATTTTAATACGGGCCCCTATTTTTCAAAAATATTTGTGCATACAAAGATAATGAGAATGGTACATACCTTCTCTGAAACCGCGTTGTTGTGGGCTCAGTGGGGCCTCCTCTCAGCAACTCACTTATAATGTCATCGTGTGAGGGATTGTGATGAGGTGTATTTGCTCAGGACACATAGAAATCAAGTGTTGGTCGCACACATCCATACAAGGGACAACCACATAGGAGATCTAGCCAAATTACCTTGATCATCCCGTGAGCTAAATTGTGCCCATGAGGTGCTGAAGAACGAATTGAAGTTTTAATATGACAAAACTGATAGCTTGAAGAAGAAATTGTGACATAAAATATCTAATTAGCTAGCAGATGACAACTACAATCAGCCTATGCGAACAACCTTGCAAAAAAAAATCAGCTTGTGCAAACATTTATAAATAAAAATATATTATAAAAAAGGAACGGCCATCAATTTAGAACAAGTAATAAATTTTTTAAAAAAATTAAGAAGATGTAATCAATCTTTTAAAATACATGGATTCGTATTAAACAAAGCACAAAGCAATGAATGCAAGACTTTTTATTTTGAGACAAAGTGAAAGCAAGAGCTTGTTCGTTATCGCTGTGGTCCCAACTGCCTTTCTTTCGTCTACAAGTATTCTAAATCAGGTTGAACCGGTGCGCCTTTTGCCCAGCCTGACTGATGTGTGGGCCAAGGCCCAGATCGCTAAAGAAAATGTTTCAGTCTTCTTCTTTCTCTTGAAGTCATATACAATGTTTTGTGCTCTTCTAATGGCGGATGGTGGTTGGGCAAGGGCGCTCCACGCTCTCTCTCTCTCTCTCTCGCACACACACACACGGCCATGGGCCCCCTCGAATTTGGGGGCCCGGGGCGGCCGCCCCTCTTGCTCCCCCTCAAGGCCGGGCCTTGGCGCGACCTATTATCGGTGTCTAGGAACCAGACATTGGGATGTGTGCAACATCCCTTTGTTAGTTCGGACAGGGACTGAATGCACAATGTTTCCTTAGGCGTCGTGCGGCCGACAAGGAGGAGATACCAAGAAAGGTGAACCAGAGTCATCCAGGTTCGGGCCACCGGCTAGGTGTAATACCCTACTCCTGCTATGGATGATACTGCTATGTTCTAGACTAGTGGATTACAATGAAGGTGGTATGTTGCAGATTATAATGTCCTTGGTCCTTCCCTTATCTTTCTGGGGGGTTGCTGGCGGTGTTATGGATTAGGGGTTCCGCACCACGTTGGCATGCTATTCATGGGCCGATCGAAGACCCACCAACAACTGAAGAATGGGCCATGCATGCCCTGGCCCTCGGTGTAATCAAGATGGAGTTCTCCGAAGACTTGGCGTAGACTTCAAGGCATATTTGAATGATCGGCATGTTTATCCCTAGATGGTAACCGACCATGTGTAAACCCTAGATACTCCCAGTGCCCATATAAGCCGACGGGTTTAGTCCACAGAGGTATGATTTCAAGGTTTTATAGGATAGAGCTCATTCACACGAGGTAGATCATACTTTAATTTGTACCCCATCCACAATCAATATAATAAGATCAGGACATAGGGTTCTACCTCTTCTAGAGGGCCCGAACCTGGTTAAATATCATGTCCCCATTCTTCATGTTACCATCGTTCTAAGATCACCATCTTGGGACCCCCCCTACTCAAGATCCGCTAGCTTTAGCACCGACATTGGTGGCCCATACAGGTCCCGCTGTGTGGTCATCAAGGTTCGATGGAAGCCTCATCCGACAATCAGCCGTTCTGGAGTGTCCCCCGTGCTACGACCAATATGTGTCTTTCTTCCCCTTCTGTCACTGGGAAAGAACATTGCACGATCGAAACCATCACAAGCACCTCTTCCCATGGCAAGAAAAATGGATCTAGTTGGCCTAACTAAAACTAAGATTCAAATAAGGAATACGAGGCTATAAATAATCATGCATATAAGAGATCAAAACTCAAATAACTTTCATGGATATATAGATCTGATCATAAACTCAGAGTTCATCGGATCCCAACAAACACACTGCAAAAAGAGTTACATCAAATAGATCTCCAAGAGACCATTGTATTGAGAATCAAAATAGAGAGAGAGGAAGCCATCTAGCTACTGACTGCGAACCCGCAAGTATACAATGAACTACTAATGCATCATCGGAGAGGCACCAATGAGAATGATGAACTCCTCTATGATGGTGTCTAGATTGGATCTCGTGGTTCTAGAACTTGTGGCGGCTGGACTTGTGTTTCGTTGACTCCCCTAGGGTTTTTGGAATATTTGGGTATTTATAGGGCAAAGAGGCGGTGCGGGAGGCCACCGAGGTGGGCACAACCCACCAGGGCGCGCCTGGGCCCCAGGCGCGCCCTGGTGGGTTGTGCCCCCCTCGGGGCACCCCTCTGGTACTTCGTTGGCCCAAGTTGTTCCTTCTAGTCCAGAAAAATTCTCCAAAAAGTTTCGCTGCGTTTGGACCCTGTTTGGTATTGATTTTCTATGATGTAAAAAACAAGCAAAAAACAGCAACTGACACTGGGCACTATGTCAATAGGTTAGTCCCAAAAGATGATATAAAGTTGCTATAAAATGATTGTAAAACATCCAAGATTGATAATATAATAGCATGGAACAATCAAAATTATAGATACGTTGGAGACGTATCATTAAGCATGTAGAAAGAACGACAAAGGAGGATAGTACCATTTCTAAAACGCTGTAACTAAGAGACATTAGCTCAACAATACATTGGTTAAACATGTACTCCCGCCGATCCGTAATAGTGTTGCAATTTTGAACTAAGATTCATTAGTTAATTCTAAGACTGGCATTGCTTAATTTTACCAGTGGTATTAGATTAACAAAAAGCATAAATAATAGCAGGTTAGAGTGGGCACAACAGCACCATGTGCTTCCATCGATGTATAATGGGGTGATGTAGAGTTTGTTGTAACAAAGAAGCAAGCATCATGTCTGGATTGGTCCCATTTTTGTTCACTTAATGGGAAAAGATAACAATACAATAGC
This sequence comes from Triticum aestivum, assembly GCF_018294505.1. Lineage (NCBI taxonomy): Eukaryota > Viridiplantae > Streptophyta > Magnoliopsida > Poales > Poaceae > Triticum > Triticum aestivum. Next base: position 193,751,802 of record NC_057807.1, read on the forward strand.
TTCAATTCAACATTTATTTAAAATAGTACCAATACAAATAACATGACATCTCAAAGCACATAGCACAATCATGTGGATGAAGGCCGGTATCGACCTTTCATGAGGCAGACTTAAAAGACCTCAATATCAAATACCAATCTGACTACACGGGTATAAGAAATCCAATCTTGTTTTGTGTAGTTCCACTAAATCAAGCAACATTACCGATGTGACATTTTAGTTGAACTGCACAAAACACTGTTCAAACAAAAGTGTTTTGCGTAGTGAACCAAAAGGTCGCAATAGCGGCGAGTTGAATAGATATCCCTATTTCCACAGAGGTAAAAAGGAAACAATCATACAACCACAAAATAAGCATCTACCTTATCTTAATGGAAAACAAAGTAGGACAATAGCATTTCTTAAAGAGTGGCATTGATTCATATTAACATAGACATTCTCTTAAAATAACATTCACTTAAAATGTAATTCACTTTTAGTAGTGTCATTTCTCCAGTTTTCTAGTGGCATTATTATATTAACAACAACTAAACAGTTGTATGGGACATGGGACATGCGAGCACCATGTGCCTCCACACATATAAATGGGTGTCACATCCCTAGCTTCTAGCAATGCACTAGTACTAGTCTTTGGTGATGCATCATGTTTACTTTTACAGAAAGTTGAAATGGGGATTGTCCAAACCCTAGCATTAAAGGAATTCACTAGGTTCACCTAAAATATTTTCAGTAAGTCCAAATGGCTTTCAAAAATGTTCATCATTTCTGGATAATGCTAGAAACCATAACCAGAGGTGTTGCACATTTTTCCATGACATATTTGGTCACTGAATTAAATCATATAGTATTTGCAATTGGGCATTTAAATGCTATATATTATTTTAAGTGCTCAATTAATTCTAAAATTAAGTGTGGGCTATTTTGAATAATCCCAACAGAGCCCACAATTATTTGCAGGATTTTTGGAAACGTTTTAGTATTTATAATAAAGCCATCAAGTTGCAGAAGGAATAGAAAAGAGAAATAAAAATAGGAAAGAACAGAGGCTCACCTGGAACTTACCTGGCCTACCTGCTACAGTATATGGCCTGTTAGGCCCAGCCCACCCCGTCACGCGTCGTCTTCCTCACGCCTACTGGCGTTGCGCGTGGCGCGCGCACAGTCGAGCCGCGGCCACCTCCTGCTTCCACCTCCTGCTTCCTCCCCGCCCCCATTCAAGCGCTTGGAAACGCCCCGTGGCCCCTCTCTCCTCTCCCTCACTCGCTGCTCGCTCTCCCCTTCCTCTGCTCTCTCCCTACACGCGCCCGAGCGGAGCTCGTCGTCGCCGACGCCGTTTGCCACAGCCACCCCCTTGCCCTCTGCCCATGACCACGAACTCCGTCGCATCGTCCTGGTCGTCTTCACCAAGCCAAGCAGGCCGGGAGGCCTTTCTTCCTCGCCTACGCCGTCGTCTCCAACCTCGGAGGGCCGAGATCGCCGTCGCCGTACGTCGTTGTCAGGCCTCCCCCGAGCTTGCTGTCTCCTTCATTCAAATCAATGTGAGCTCACGGACCTATTCCCCCTCCTCTCCTACTCGCGTTCTTGCTCGAGCCCCATTCCCCACCTCCGCCGAGGCTCGCCGCCGCCATGGTCAACGAGCTCCGCGCTCCTGAGCTCGGCCGCTCGCCCGAGCATCACCAGCGTGCTCGCCGCGTTCCTGCGAACCCGAAACACCCACGGCTTCTCCCTGCCGTGCCCTGTAGCGCCATCTCCGCCGTTGCCCGAGCTCCGGCCGCCGCCTCGCTCGCCGTAGTTGCCGCTACCGGCCACCCCAGCCGAAGCCGCAACCACCGTTGGACGCGCCGCGTCGCGGCCGTTCCAACTACACCAGCCGCGCGTCCTTACAACGTCGGAGTTGGCCGGACGGCGAGCGCCGTCGTGCTCCGGTCATCGCCGGCGCTAACCGCTGACGTGGCTCATTAGTTTAACACTAATGATGCCATTAGTTAACCGTGTGCCATTGATAGATGGGCCCCATGTCTAATTAACCCAGGTTTTACTTTATTTTTAGTTTAGCTTATAAGCCAGCAGGACCCACGCGTCGGTGTTGACTACGCTGACGTGGCCGTTGACCGGGCCCACCTGTCTGTGACACTAGGCAGCACTGGCTCACTGACCAGTAGGCCCCACTAGTCAGGTTTGACCCGAACAGCCCTTGTTGACCTGCTGACGTCAGAGTGATGCAATGCTGATGCAGTAAAGCATTTTCTTGATTTAAGTTTATATAGGAAATTCCAGAAAATGTTGCAAACTTCAAAAATTCATAATAATTCAACCGTAACTCCAAATCAAATAATTTATATATGAAAAATGATCAGAAAAATCCAATCTATCCATTTGTACCATTTTCATGCATGTTAGAACAACTTATGACTACTGTTTAGGACAATTCAATTAAATGGCATATAATAAATCACATATGGAGTTTGAATTTGAATCTTTGATTCAAACCAACTTCATTAATCTGGTTTTAGTTGCATTAGCTCAAATCGTAGCATATTGCCATATCATGATCATGCATCATATTGTTGCATTACATTGATTGTGTTTCTTCTTTGTTTGTCGGTATTTGTCCCCTCTCGGTAGACGATGTTCCGATGTTGTGATCGTTGACACTGATGAAGACCCAATGCTATCTTCAGAAGTGCCAGGCAAGCAAAACCCCCTTGTTCATTCCGATACAATCCCACTCTCTCGCTCCTGCTCTTTTTTACTGCATTAGGACAACAACGACATATCTGTTATTTGCTGCGGTAGTTGAACCCCTTTATCCTCTGCATGACCTATCATTGCCATAGTAAATAGATGAAACCCACTAGCATGAGTAGGAGTTGTTTGAGCCCTGATGTGCCTACTCATTCATGCTTGTTTGTCATGCCTGCTAATGCTTAGAGTTGAGTCAGGTCTGATTCATCGGGGATGAATTGGAGGTGTGTGAACATGTCCTGCTGTGTGTGGTCTAAATGTGTGAACACGATTTGGTAAAGGTAGAGGTGAGAGGCCATGTAGGAGTACATGGTGGGTTGTCTCATTGCAGCCGTCCTCAGGAACTGGGTTCTGTGTTTGTGATCCATGAACAGTTACTACCACACATTGGGTTCCGGTAACTCGACCCCTCTCGGCTTCTTAATCACCCTTGTTCTCTGTCCAGGAGTTGCAACTAGTTTCTGGTGTTTGTAGGTAGTGCTAGTAGTCTACCAAGTGGCACCCGGTACAGGTGGGCTTGGGACAGACTAGGTGCAGTGGCACGGTGTACCAAGTGGCACCCGGATGGTGGGCTTGGGAACCCTGCTCACATCGTTTGGGGCCGTGAGCGACACCCCGACCGGATCTCCTTGTGGATGGAACCCGAATAGGCGATAAACCTGGATGAGAGACTTGAGTGTTTAGGTAGGCCGTGGCCAACACCCTCGCCAGGCTTCCGCTTGAAGGTTGCCGAGATACATGACGTGTATATGGCGGTAAGTGGCGAGAGCGTGTGTGAAGAAGTACACCCATGCAGGGTTAACATCATCTATTCGAATAGCCGTGTCCGTGGTAAAGGACTTCTGGGTTGCCTGTACAGTTCATAGACAAGTGAAAGTGGATACTCTAAAATACGCAAGATAAGTGTGAGTGCTATGGATGGCGTTCTCGTAGGGAGACAGGAACGGATCTATAGTGGTGTATTGATATGGTGAATATGTGGACTCGTTTGCGCCACCTCAAAAGAGTTACTTGCAGTCGTAGTTCAGGATAGCCACCGAGTCAAAGCTGGCTTGCTGCAGTTAAACCCCACCACCCCTTTGTTGATAATGGTGCATATGTAGTTAGTTCTGATGTAAGTCTTGCTGGGTACATTTGCACTCACGTTGCTTAATTTATGTTTTTGCAGAGAGACTTCAATCTCACTAGTAGTTTCGCATGGACTTCGACGTTTAGCTTGTTACCTCATCTACGATCTTGTGCCCTCGGCAGGATCTTGTAGATAGTCAGGCTTTTCAGCCTTTTTCATTTAGTCTGTACTCAGACATGTTAAGCTTCCGCATGTGCTTTGACTTGTATGCTCTGAATGTTGGGTCATGAGACCCATGTTTGTAATATCTCGCTCCTCGGAGCCTATTGAATAAATACTTGAGTCGTAGAGTCATGTTGTGATGCCCTGTTGTATTTGCACATATCGAGCATATTGTGTGTATGTTATTGAAATGCTTGGTATGTGTGGGATTTGACAACCTAGTTGTTTATCCTTGGTAGCCTCTCTTACTGGGAAATGTCTCCTAGTGCTTCCACTGAGCCATGGTAGCTTGCTACTGCTCCGGAACACTTAGGCTGGCCGGCATGTGTCCTTCTTCGTTCCTGTGTCTGTCCCTTCGGGGAAATGTCACGCGATGAATACCGGAGTCCTGTTAGCCTGCTACAGCCCGATTCATCGGAGTCCTGTTAGCCCAGTGCTACAGCCTGGATTCACTCGCTGATGACCGACACGTTTGATGTTGGGTCATGGATGCCTGTCCCTGTAAGTTTGTGCCACTTTGGGTTTACGACTAGCCATGTCAGCCCGGGCTCCTTATCATATGGATGCTAGCGACACTATCATATATGTGTGCCAAAAGGCGCAAACGGTCCCGGGCAAAGGTAAGGCAACACCCGTGGGGATACCGTGCGTGAGGCCGCAAAGTGATATGAGGTGTTACATGCTAGATCGATGTGGCATTGAGTCGGGGTCCTGACAATGGGTGATCCAGAATATGTTGCAACCAAGAACCAAGCAGCATATGTGTGTTGGTCCCATATTTGTTGTCTTTCAACCTTTTTCCTATGCGAGGGCAGGTAATCTAATCTTGCACAAACTCCGCGATCCCCCAATTTCTTTCCTTTTTCATTAAAGAGATCAGTTCCTTACATATGTGTGTACTGCGTTACTCCCTTTTCAATTTTTGACCAACTGAGCGGATGGATAGCCAGTCTGTACTACTTTCTCCCTCCAGTTCCTCATTGAACGACGTCCTAGATCCATGCTCCCCCTTCTTTCCTCTTTGAACCAAGACCTAGATTCGACTGCAGAAGCAAAAAAGATCCGCATGCAGCTAGAGCAATGACGGTTTCAAAGTAAGTTATGCATTAGTGTCGTTGAGATGGGGCTAGGCGTGCGGCGGGAGGCCGGATCTGCCCACACTACGTACGACAATGAGGAAGAAGGGGTCTGAGGCCCTCTCGCGCAGGCGCTGGGTGAAAGAGAAGAACCCAGCCGGCAGTGGATTCCCTCCCTCACTAACTACGGCAGAGTGAACACTGCACCTCCTCCCCTTCCCAGTTCGACGTGATTCGGACGACTCCTTGACAAGAAGTGAGGAGGGGGAGAGGCAAACATAGTCTTGTTTAGATCTGAAGAGGGTGAGAGAGTGTGAACGGAGCAAACCCTAGCAAACAAACGCCAAGCCTCCAGCGTGTATATATAGTGGAGAGAGAGAGAGTGTGTGTGAAGAGTGCAAACCCTAGAGAACAAGCATTGTGGCTCCAGCTTATTTAGTACTCGTATATAGTACTAATATAGTGGAGTGGTTTTCTTTTTCTCTCCATAACAATTGTTTTAAATTGTGTACAAAACGAAACTCTTATTTAACGTACCAGTGAAAAAAATACGATCAACTAATGATGGTCACACTTTCTATCGTTCACGTGTGGTACTCTACCCTCTGTTAAGTGAACAACCACACAAGCGTCAAATTATGAGAAAGGTGGGTTGCACCAACCTTCATTTTTAATATTTTTTGAGAAATTAAATTTCAATTATTTTGTATGTACAGTTTGCCCTCTCCCACTAATTATGGGTTGTTGTGTTCAGCCTAAATCAGTGTGCCACCGTATCTCGTACTACCTCTGTCCAGGATTTTACTCCACATCATATTTTTTATCAAATTCTAACCACATATTTAACTATCAAATGACTAATACATGCCAACAAAAAATAAATATTATTGGCTTCATATTTTTTATGTAGTTATATGAGTAATATTTTTTTATCAAAGTGTGGCAACATAATTAAATAGTCGCAAAAATTTAGAACCAACTCATAAATAAAATGTTTATACAACTCAATGATTGATAGATCATAGCCAAGATTTAGTTAATAGATGGAAAAATAAAATTATAGGGGAGCAAAAGATAAAGTTGTGAGAAGGTTTAGAAATCAATACAAAACTTTTGCTGTTAGTACCAACATCGATGCTTGTCGGAGGAAACATTTGGTTCATAGCGAAAGAAAAATTTGCACCAAGGTGAAAGATGACTGCATCTCCAACGCAACCAAGGTGCACTGAGGAATGATATCTTTGTCTTCATGGGTAACAAGCAAGGAGCATTGCATCTCCTTTTCCATCGAACATCGATCAGCTTCACTAGCCGATGCAACCATGAGCATCGATAGGTCATCGTGGTAATGCATCATTGTTGGTGTAGTAAAATACATGGTTCCACTAACCTCCGAGCAAGGGCCATGACAATACACAGCTGCAACATCAAAGAATCAATCCTCGCCGGCAAGTGCTACATCCAGCAAGTGAGACTCACCATGCCAGCAAGCCATCTTCCCGGCAAGGCACAATGCCAGCAAGGCCAAAGTTGGCAAGCCTAAGTTTTGAGCCGACAAGCTCAGCACCGGAAAGCTCCAGGCCGACAAGTTCCCTTCATTGCTCCACCGCTCCACCGCGGCGACTGTCGGTGTCAAAAACGACAGATCTCGTGTAGGGGGGCCCAAGATGTGAGTCTAAGGAGCAATGGTAACAAGGGACAACGGGGACACCATGTTTAACCAGGTTCGGGCCCTCTTAAAGGAGGTAAAACCCTACATCCTACTTGATTGTATTCGAGGAGTATAGGGGTTACAAGAGTTGATCTACCTCGAGATCGTAATGGCTAAACCCTAGCTATCTAGCCTATGATTATTCTGATAGCCTCTACAGACGAAACCCTCCGGTTTATATAGACACCAGATGGGCCTAGGGTTGTACAGAGTCGGTTTACAAGGCAAGGAAATAGTACATCCGGACACCTATCTTGCCGTCCATGCATATAGGAGTCCTACCCGGACACGAGGGATAGTCTTCCGTTTTATCTTCATGGCCCATCAAGCCGACCCATATCGAGTAGACCGGACACCCAAGGACCCCCTAATCCAGGACTCAATCAGTAGCCCCTGAACCAGTCTTCGATGACGATGTGTTCGGCACACGGATTGTCTTCGGCATTGCAAGGCAGGTTCCTTCTCCTGAATATTTAAGTTAACTTCCCATATAAAGGAACTGTGTTCAACTCTGTATAATCAATACAAACCTAAGCCACGAAGGTAAGATGTCAAAACAGGAACATTGTCTTTTACTGACATCTTTTTTCGGTGAAGCGTCACACTTGACTCTTCAATATTTCGAACCGTTTTCACGCCTCCCATTTCGCGTTTCGAGGCTTAGCCTCCATTGGCACGTCCTACCAAAACAGAGATTGTGCCCGCCTATTATGAGATTCTCATCAATGTGGTTTGGGTAACCCAACCGTGCCTTACGCACGATCTCGTTGGGAATAGGCAAGGTTTATGGCTTGAGAGGGGGACAGTTGGCATTTTCACCGCTTATAAGAGGATAAAGATCACCCTTTTTCCCCATGCCTTCCTCTAGCTTCTGTCTTCCAACCTCCAAGCTCTAGCACCCAAAAATTTCTGATCTTTCCCACCGCCACCACCTTCCCCAGCAATGGCCGGGTCTGGTTCGAAGGGCAAATGGAAGGCCTCCTCTGTCACTGAAAAGGATATCAAGGATCTCAGGAGCGTAGGCTATCTATCTGCGGATATCGCGCGCAGGCTCCCTGACAAAGATCAGGTTATCCCCACTCCGAGGCCCGGGGAGAGGGTCGTGTTCATCCCTCATTTCCTTCGAGGGCTAGGGTTTCCCCTACACCCCTTCGTCCGAGGTCTCATGTTCTACTACGGTTTAGATTTCCACGATCTAGCCCCAAATTCCTTCCACCACACATCGGCGTTCATCGTCGTGTGTGAGGCTCTACTCGGCATCCCACCGCACTTCGGCCTATGGCTCAAGGTGTTCAATCTGAAGCCAAAGGTGTTCGATGGACAGCACGCGAACTGTGGTGGGGCCGTGGTAAGCAAGCTCCCCAATGCCATCTGTCACAAAGGGTCATTTGTCGAGAATTTCAAGGTGTGGCCACAGGAGTGGTTCTACATTACCGAACCCCGCGACACCAAATGGGCGGCCATGCCTAACTTCAGATCCGGAACCCCCATGAGACTCACCTCATGGACCACCAAGGGCCTTGATTAGGGGTCCAGCTCCGAGGTGAAGATGCTACAGAAGCGCATCTCCAATGTGCTGGGCACGAACACTGGTCTCACAAACCTGATTCAGGTGATGCTCTTTCGTCTCATCCTTCCTTGCCAACTCCGGGCCTCCCCCATGTGGGAGTTCAATCCGGAGGAGCCACAGACCTTAAAGTGCTTCTTCGGCACCACACACGAAGATATATGGAAGCTGCTCTTCAAGGCCCAGAAAAGTTGGCCGATGAAGACTGAGGACATCGGACTTGACATCGAGAACCCGACCTCGCCGGTAAGCATAATCTTTCCGAAGACCTATCCGGTTAATACTTTAATTATATAATAGAGATTATATCGCCTGCCTTCTGTACAGGGCTGGACGGAAAAGGCGGAGCGGATCAACTGTCTGGCACCGCTGCCGGAAAACCCGGCCACACCCTAGCTAACGGAGATGCTAGTCCTGGCGCCTTATCAGGCGCCAGAGAAGAAGGCCAAGAAGAAGGGCAAGGAGGCCAAGGGAAGCCCCCACCGCAAAGGTCCTTCGGACACCGTGTCCGGAGAGATCGAAATCCTCTCCTACCATGAGAGAGATGAGGAAGAAGAGGAGGAGGAGGTGGAAAGCGACTCCCCCTTAAGGGGAGGAGGAAAAAGAGGACGACCTCTGAAGACCCTGAGGGGGAGGTGCCAAAGAGAGGGAAGCTGGCCCTCCTGGAAAGTTCAGACTAAGCGTCCGAACAAGTCCCCAAGAGACCTCCCAGGGTGAACCCCTGGCCCAATCATAAGTATTCAGAAACTTCCCATTTACCTTTGGTGTTCTTGCTTCTGTTATGTAAGTTTTGTTACTAGCCTTTCAGCCCTCCCTACGAGGCCCCGCACACTCCATTATAGAAGGGGAACTCCCTGCCGCCTGAGCAGGAGGAGAGTGACACGCCGCCGCGAGCCCCCTCGCCTATCACCATGGAGGACACCGAAGTGTCATCCCGAAGGACTTCTCTTGGCCGAGGAGGGGCGAGTGAGGCCATTGATAAAGCGCTTGAGGTTAACACCTCGGTCGCCGAAGACCTAGGGGAGGCGACCCCCATGATAACTGATGGTGGGGAGCCTCAACAATCCCGCTCCCCTGCGGAACACCGTTTTGGAGACCAACGTGGCTCCGAGATCGGATAAGCGGCCCCCTTCGAAAGAGGGGGGAGGAGCAACAGCTCCATTAGCCGCCTCCGTTAATCCTGAGGCGCCTTATGCTTTGTAGGAGGCACTGCAAAGTGCTTCCGTCATGGAGAAGCACCGCACCCTGATGGGTGCGGTTATGGAAAAGGTTCAGTATGCTAAAAACTGACTGAACGAAGTCTTCTGCAGCCTACCGACAGGCTTTGAGGTATGCGACGTAATGTTCTAAAAACTTTTCATATGAAAGGGTAAACCTGTATATAGACAGTAGCCCCTAAGGCTCTGTCCGGTTTAGAAAAAACCGGACAGAGGATCCACATATTAATTGATAACCCACAAGTATAGGGGATCGCAACAGTTTTCGAGGGTAGAGTATTCAACCCAAATTTATTGATTCGACACAAGGGGAGCCAAAGAATATTCTCAAGTATTAGCAGTTGAGTTGTCAATTCAACCACACCTAGATAACTTAATATCTGCAGCAAAGTATTTAGTAGCAAAGTAGTATGGAAGTAACGGTAACAGTGGCAACGGTAAAGTAACTAAGCAAAGAGCAATATGTGAAAAGCTCGTAGGCATTGGATCAGTTTTGGATAATTATGTTAGATGCGATTCCTCATGTAATAGTTATAACATAGGGTGACATAGAACTAGCTCCAATTCATTAATGTAATGTAGGCATGTATTCTGAATATAGTCGTATGTGCTTATGGAAAAGAACTTGCATGGCATCTTTTGTCCTACCCTCCCGTGGCAGCGGGGTCCTATTGGAAACTAAGGGATATTAAGGCCTCCTTTTAATAGAGTACCGGACCAAAGCATTAACACTTAGTGAATACATGAACTCCTCAAACCACGGTCATCACCGGTAAGTATCTCGATTATTGTCACTTCGGGGTTAATGGATCATAACACATAATATGTGACTATAGACTTGCAGGATAGGATCAAGAACTCACATATATTCATGAAAACATAATAGGTTCAGATCTGAAATCATGGCACTCGGGCCCTAGTTACAAGCATTAGGCATAGCAAAGTCATAGGAACATCAATCTCAGAACATAGCGGATACCAGGGATCAAACCCTAACAAAACTAACTTGATTACATGGTAAATCTCATCCAACCCATCACCATCCAGCAAGCCTACGATGGAATTACTCACGCACGGTGAGCATCATGAAATTGGTGATGGAGGATGGTTGATGATGACGACGGTGACAGATCCCCCTCTCCGGAGCCCCGAACGGACTCTAGACCAGCCCTCCCGAGAGAGTTTAGGTCTTGGCGGCGGCTCCGTATCGTAAAACACTATGAATCTTTCTCTTCGGTTTTTTTCTCCGCAAACGTGAATATATGGAGTTGGAGTTGAGGTCGGTGGAGCTTCAAGGGGCCCACAAGGCAAGGGCACGCCCTAGGGGGGGCGCCCCCACCCTCGTGGATAGGTTGTGGGCCCCCTGACGTTGATTCTTTCGCCAATATTTTTTATTAATTCCGGAAAGTTGCTTCGTGGATTTTCAGGTCATTCCAAGAACTTTTATTTCTGCACAAAAATAACACCATGGCAGTTCTGCTGAAAACATCGTCAGTCCGGGTTAGTTCCATTCAAATCATGCAAGTTAGAGTCCAAAACAAGGGCAAAAGTGTTTGGAAAACTAGATACGACGGAGACGTATCAACTCCCCCAAGCTCAAAACCTTTGCTTGTCCTCAAGAAATTCAGTTGATAAACTGAAAGTGATAAAGAAAAACTTCTACAAACTCTGTTTACTCTTTTTGGTGCAAATATGTAAAGCCAGCATTCAAGTATTCAACAAGGATTATGAACTAACCATATTCACAATAACACTTAAATCTCATGTTTACTCATATCTAAGGATGGCAATTTTATCCACGGACATGGATACCCGCGCATACCCGACCCGAATGGATAGGGTTTGGGTACATTTTTACGCCCATGGGCAATGCCCGAACCCGACCCGATTACTTATGGATAGGGCATGGATATAATTATATATCCATGGATATACCCGAACCCGACCCGACAGTATTACATGTGTGGCAAAATTGGGTGATCCCCATTATCCCATCTTCCAATGTATTTTTCTTTATAAAAAGTGAAAAAGAAATTGTGCAATCCCTCCCCAATCCCCACCATAACTTACTCCACCTCTTCTCATTCTTTTATCTCCTTGGTAAATGACTCGCAATCAAGCATCATATCTACTTACTCTTTTAGTAGCCCTAGATGCAGCCACCGGCGCCTCTAGCCTTACCTCTCCCATGTTATTTTTTGAGTATCAAAGAACTTATTTTGACATTGTGCACTTGCGCTATGTCATTTTGCAAGAATTTGAGAGCTTATGTGAATGTTGTGCTACATCTTATGTATATGTGTTGAGAGAACCCGACAGATATCCATATCCAATGGACATCCATCGGGTTTGGACATGGACATCATTTCCCGCCCATGGATTTTTTCGTGGACGGGCACATAATGTCTTCATGGATTTGGATATGGATTTGATATCGTTCAACCCGAGCCGAACCCGACCCATTGCCATCCTTACTCATATCAATGGCATAATCAACTAGCGAGCAATAATAATAAATCTTGGATGAGAACAAACACTTTCTCAAAACAATCATAATATGATATAACAAGATGGTATCTCGCTAGCCCTTTCTGAGACCGCAAAACATAAATGCAGAGCACCTTTAAAGATCAAGGACTAACTAAACATTGTAATTCATGGTAAAAGAGATCCAGTCATAGTCATACCCAATATAAATTAATAGTAATGCATGCAAATGACAACGGTGCTCTCCAGCGGGTGCTTTTTGATAAGAGGGTGATGACTCAACATAAAAGTAAATAGATAGGCCCTTCGCAGAGGGAAGCAGGGATTTGTAGAGGTGCCAGAGCTCGATTTTGAAATAGAGATAAATAACATTTTGAGTGGTATACTTTCACTATCAACATAAAAACTAAGAGATCTCGATATCTTCCATGCTACACACATTATAGGCAGTTCCCAAAAAGAATGGTAAAGTTTATACTCCCCCACCACCAACAATCATCAATCCATGGCTTTCCCGAAACAACGGGTGCCTCCAACTAACAATAATCCTGGGGGAGTTTTGTTTGCAATTATTTTGATTTGATTTGAGCATGGGACTGGGCATCCCGGCGACCAGCCATTTTCTCGTGAGTGAGGAGCGGAGTCCACTCCTCTTGAGAATAACCCGCCTAACATGGAAGATACAAACAACCCTTGTTGATACATGAGCTGCTTGAGCATACAAAACAGAATTTCATTTGAAGGTTTGGAGTTTGGCACATACAAATTTACTTGGAACGGCAGGTAGATACCACATATAGGAAGGTATGGTGGACTCATATGGAATAACTTTGGGGTTTATGGAGTTTGAACGCACAAGCATTATTCTCGCTTAGTACAAGTGAAGGCTAGAAAATGACTGGGAAGCGACCAACTAGAGAGCGACAACAGTCATGCACATGCATTAAAATTAATCAACACTAAGTGCAAGCATGAGTAGGATATAATCCACCATGAACATAAATATCATGAAGGCTATGTTGATTTTGTTTCAACTACATGCGTAACATGTGCCAAGTCAAGTCACTCGAATCATTCAAAGGAGGATACCACCCTATCATACCACATCACAACCATTTTAATAGCATGTTGGCACGCAAGGTAAACCATTGCAAACTCTTAGCTAATTAAGCATGGCATAAGCAACTATAATCTCTAATTGTCATTGCAAACATGTTTATTCATAATAGGCTAAATCAGGAACGATGAACTAATCATATTTACAAAAACAAGATAGGTCGAGTTCATACCAGCTTCTCTCATCTCAATCAGTTCATCATATATCGTCATTATTGCCTTTCACTTGCATGACCGAATGGTGTGTATAATAATAATAATGCACGTGCATTGGACTAAGCTGGAATCTGCAAGCATTCAATTCAAGGGAGAAGACAAGGTAATATGGGCTCTTGGTTAAATCAACAATAATGCTTATGAGAGCCACTTAACCTTTTCATCATGGTCTTCTCCTCTCGACCCACAAAGAAAAGAAAAGTAATAAAACTATTTACACGGGAAAGCTCCCAACAAGTAAAAGAAGAACGAGAAATATTTTTGGGTTTTCATTTAATTATTACTACTACAAGCATGGAAAGTAAACTAACTATTTTTTTGGTTTTTCTTAAGGTTAATCAAACACACAAGAAGAAAGAAAGAAAAATAAAATAAACTAGCATGGATAGTACAATGAAAGAGTATGAGCACCGACAACTAGAATGAGTGTGTGAACATGAATGTGATGTCGGTTAGAAATACGTACTCCCCCAAGCTTAGGTTTTTGGCCTAAGTTGGTCAACGTGCATGGATTAAAGTTGTAGCTGGGGTCGTACTGAGATGCAGCAGCCATTGCCTCACGAGCTGCAGCTTGGAAGTGGGCTGCCTTCGTCCTCCTCTCGTACTCGTTCGCCTCCTCCCTGGTTATAAAGTATCTCCTTTTTGCCTGAAAGTCAAAGAAACCAGGAGCAGGGAGAGCAACATGGACAGTGCGACGTCTGTCAAAGATTAGTCGATACTGGAGGAATTGTTCATTCCTCTCAAGACATTGATGGCTAACCATGGCATTATAATCTAGATAAGCAGGAGGCAACTCCATATCCCTTTCATGTATGGGTATCTCAAGAAAATTAGCTACACTGGTTGCATAAATCCCACCAAACAAGTCTCCAATTAAACCATTATTATGCAACCTACATGCAACAATGGCCCCCAAGTTATATTGTTTATCTCCTAGCACATCACTTTGAGGACACTAAGATCAGGCACACACATATGACATGCCTCGTCCTTACCATTTTTACATCTACCTATAAAGAGAGCAAAATAATGTATGGTAGGAAAATGAATGCTCCTTATGGTAGCTTGTGCTATTTCTCTAGATTCCCCCACAGTGATACTAGCAAGAAAATATTTATATTTAGATTTGCGAGGTTCACTAACATTTGCCCCACTGCGGGAGTTTACAAGTAGTACTAAAATCTTCTAAGTCCATGGTATAAGATTTATCATAAAGATCAAATAGGACAGTGTGAGAATTGCGTCAAGATGTAAATTTGAACCTTCTCACAAATGAATCAGTTAAATGGTAATATTGAGGGCACTTATCTTGCATGAAGTCCTCAGGATTAGCATTACACACATATGCATCAAATTCATCCTTTATACCGGCTTGGACCATGAAATCTTTTGATGGCCATTCACAAGGCCGCACGTGAGCTTCCCTCGGTGGTTCATCATCCTGCTCACTTATTGTGAGCCTGGGTCCTTGCTTCCTTGAAGAACCACCTTGGTACATTTTCCTAGACATATTTCTTCCTCTCTAAAATTTCTGAAAATTTTAGCAACTCAAAATAAAAGTGAATCAAACTCAACAAAATTGATAGCAACTACTCCCACAAGTGCCTAGAGACTATATCATGCATTAGAACTACTTGCGACCATATAAATTTAACATGCAAGATCAAGAATAGGGTCACCTAGGCAGCAAAAATTTGCAATGAATAAAGCACTAGAACAAAAACTAATTGGACCATTGGAGGAGTCACATACCAAAGATCAATCCCCCAAAGCAGTTTTGTGAATGGAGCTTTGAGCAAGGAGATCGAAAATGGCAGCAAGATGAGCTAGAACTCGTGCTTGAGCTGGATGGTGATTTTTTTGGGAGGAAGAAGAAGTGTGTGGGTGCAGGAATAAGTGGAGGGGGGCAACCATGGGCCCAGGAGGCAGGCGGCGCGCCCCAGTGGGGTGGGCGCGCCCTGGACCTTCGTGGCCAGGTTCTTGCCCCCTCAGCTGTGTTCTCAGTGCCAGATATTCTTAAATATTCTAAAAAAATCATATTTCATATTTAGGGCATTTGGAAATTTTTTATTTTTGGGGTATTTTTCATTGCGGATAATTCAGAAAACAGACATAAAATACTATTTTTGCTTTATTTATTCTAAATAACAGAAAGTAAAAGGAGGGTACAGAAGGTTGTGCCTTCTAACTTCATCCATCTCATACTCGTCAAAAGGAATCCACTAACAAGGTTGATCAAGTCTTGTTAACAAACTCATTCCGAATCGCATGAAACCGGAGAATTTTCAAATAGCACTAGGTTACCTCAATGGGGATATGTACATCCCCAATAATAAAAATATCATATTTGTTCTTGACAGTAGGAAGAGGAAATTCAAAACCTCCAATAATAATCAATGGAATTTTTCCAATAGAGTTGATACTATGAACTTGAGGTTGTTTCCTCGGAAAGTGTACCTTATGCTCATTACCATTAACATGAAAAGTGACATTGCCTTTGTTGCAATCAATAACAACCCCTGCAGTATTCAAAAAGGGTCTACCAAGGATAATCGACATACTATCGTCCTCGGGAATATCACGAATAACAAAGTCCATTAAGATAGTGATGTTTGCAACCACAACAGACACATCCTCACAAATACCGGCAGGTATAGAGGTTGATTTATCGGCCATTTGCAAAGAAATTTCACTAGGTGTCAACTTATTCAATTCAAGTCTACAATATAAAGAGAGAGGCATAACACTAACACCAGCTCCAAGATCACATAAAGCAGTTTTAACATAGTTTCTTTTAATGGAGCATGGTATAGTTGGTACTCTTGGATCTCCAAGTTTCTTAGGTATTCCACCTTTAAAAATACAATTAGCAAGCATGGTGGAAATTTCAGCTTCCCGTATCTTTATTTTATTTGTAATAATATCTTTCACGTACTTAGCATAAGGATTCACTTTAAGCATATCAGTTAAGCGCATACGCAAAAAGATAGATCTAATCATTTTAGTAGAGCGCTCAAAATCCTCATCATCCTTTTTCTTGGATGGTTTAGGAGGAAAAGGCATGGGTTTCTGAACCCATGGTTCTCTTTCTTTACCGTGCTTTCTAGATTGTTTGCAACGAAGAGAGACACCCCTATAGCATATGTCCAATAGAGGTCTGGCCAACAAGGAACAAAGGTCGAGAGGGACACATGGAGAACATGGACGCATGGGGAGGGAGAGAGGGTGTGTTTGTGATAGAGAGATCCCCTTGAGATCGTGAGGGAACTATATGGGTGGGAGATCGAGGGAGGTGCGTGCGCGATAGAAAGATGACCGGAGAGAAATCGAGATAGACCATGCCCATGTCTGTGATGGAGACTAAGATTAGCTAGTCATATACATATAGGGGGACTGCATGTGCCAACAATTGAGGGAGAGACCATCATATTTGGCTAGCTAGGCATGAGACTGTGTGTGTGTGCGTGTGAGATGGAGAGAGAACGAGGGAGAGAGATAGAGTTTTAGATGGGCCTATCGAGTGTGAGTGAGATATGCATGTGTATGTGTGACCCAGGTAGATGGAGAGTTTGAGAGAGAGGGGGAAGAGATCCGAGACGACAGAATGGTGAATGAGAGAGTTACGGGCAACGAGCCAAGGAATTTGTGTGCGTACGATAAGTGCACCCAAGATATCTAGCTTGGACTAGAGAATAATACATAGTGTGCGAGAGAGACCTATAGATGGAGTATATATGCATGCGAACTAGAAAGACCCCCCCCCACACACACAAAGAGAGAGAGAGAGATGGAGAGGGACCAACAAGGTTTGTGTGTTGGATGCGTGCGACAGAATTGAAGATTGTCGAAGAGAGAGATAGAGAGAGAGACATATATATATACATATATATATATATATATATATATAGAGAGAGAGAGAGAGAGCAGGAGTCCAGGAGAGGGGGAGGTCGCATTTTATGCATCAAAGACTGATATCAACCATGTTTCGATATAAACTTGCATTCAAATATTTAAATTGGAGAACATGTTGTCTGCAATCCACACATGAACGGATATATGCGTATATCAAACAAGTTCATTAATTTGACTTTCAACATGTTCATGGAGTACTATAATACTGTACAACATGCTACTCGATTGAGGTGTTCAATTTTGGATTTAGTTCACTATTTTGACCTGGTGAACGAGCTATTTCATTGAATTGAGATATTTCATTTTGGGTTTGATTCCCGTTTTTGAGTGGGTCAACTATTTTTCATATAGTAAATCGCTAGCAACAAGCATGTAAAAACACATTACTCCGGAGCATCATCTCTCCATCTAAAAAAGAAGTGGCAAGATAATATTTCAAAATTTGATTCGAATCGACTTGGTAAGGTAGACGTGGATGCTCATTCTCCAAAAAATTGAATAAACCATTAAACATCCTCTGCTCAGTGGAATTCGCCCGAGCAAATAAATGGGAGACGCGAAATTACCATCCTATGTGGGACACACATCAACTAGCCCGCTGTACATCGAGGGTAGGTTCATAACTTCATCCAAGTGTGCCTTCTCCTCGGCTGAAATGACATGTGCCGAATAGTTCATAAACCATGGTCGGCAAAACACGCTCTCCTCGCCCGAAATAGCTCGCGCCCACTATTTCAAAACACGCTCTCCTCGCCCGAAATCACTCGCGTCCACTATATTTCAAAACATGCCCTCCTCGCCCGAAATCACTCCCGCCCACTATTTCGGGAGAAGCAAAGTTACTCTACTATCCCCGACCCTCAGTACATAGACCCAAGCCGCTAATCCTAAAGGCAGGGTAGAACTGTAACTCCCCCCCAGATTTCAGACAAATGCGTCCATAAGACATGGTTCCACTCCCCTCCCAATTCCCCCCCATTCACACCTCGTGGGCACCAAATCACCTTCTCCCCGGAAGCTCCCTTATCCCGAGCCACGAAACCTCAGCCCTCATCCATGGCGCCCCTCACTGCACCAATTTCACAGCCGCCCTCCTCCCTAATGCCGGAGACGCTATCCATTTGCCATCGTGCACTAGGTCGTGTGCCTCTTACTCCGTGCTGCTGGAGCTACCTCGACGATGGCCGCGTGAACCGTACCGGAGCTGATTCACCCCCGACGTTGTTCACGGCACCGGAGCGGCTCCAACTTCGGATCCGTCCAAAGTCCCAGCGCTGCTTCCCCGTTGTCGGTGTAAAAACCGGCGGATCTCGGGTAGGGGGTCCCAATCTGTGCATCTAGGGTGATGGTAACAGGAAGCAAGGGACACAGATGTTTACCCAGGTTCAGGCCCTCTCGATGGAGGTAAAACCCTACTTCCTGCTTGATTAATATTGAAGATATGGGTAGTACAAGAGTAGATCTACCACGAGATCGTAGAGGCTAAACCCTAAGAGCTAGCCTATGATGGTATGATTGTAATTGTGATCGGCCTTCTAAGGACCAACCTCTCCGGTTTATATAGACACCGGAGAGGGCTAGGGTTTACATGGAGTCGGTTACAAGAAAGGAAACACTATATCCGGATCGCCAAGCTTGTCTTCCATGCCAAGGAGAGTCCCATCCGGACACGGGCCGAAGTCTTGAGTCTTGTATCTTCACGCTTCGATAGTCCGGACGATGTATACAGTCTGGCTATCCGGATACCCCCTAATCCAGGACTCCCTCAGTAGCCCCTGAACCAGGCTTCAATGACGATGAGTCCGGCGCGCAGTCTTGTCTTCGGCATTGCAAGGCGGGTTCCTTCTCCGAATACTCCAAAGTAGTTATCGAACACTTAAATCGTGTCCGGATCTACAAGATGATCTTCACATACCACTGTAGGGAACATAGCATAAATCTGATCCGCTGGCAATCCTCGTACGTCATGCCCTTGCATCGCGGCCTGGTCCAATGCGAACCGGCATTTCTTGCCCCACCTCGACTTGTATTGCGAGGCGGCTTTACTGGCACGTCCTGCCAAAGCAGAGATCGTGTTCCTCTTATTACGGGATTTTCCATTAATATGGGCATGCGTGACCCCACGACGATCGTTGGTATAACTCCGTGTGTTTTTAGATAAGACTCAAGCGGTCACGCCGAGGACTCTTGATATTCACCCCCTTTATAAAGGGGTCGAGGCCTATCCCTCTTTTCCACCCTCCTCGCGCCTTCTCGCACCTCGATTTCTAACCTCCGAGACCTAAGCTCCAACACCCCAGATCCTCCAATATGTCCGGATCCGACCCACAAGGCCGGTGGGTGGCTTCCTCGATTCAAAAGGAAGACATTGTGAAGCTCAGGGAGGTCGGATATATGACCGCCGACATCCAGCACAGGCTTCCTGCTCTAGGGCAGGTCATCCCTACACCGGAGCCCAATGAGTGCGTCGTGTTTGTCCCTCACTTCCTCCGTGGCTTGGGCTTCACCCTCGATCCCTTTGTGAGGGGGCTCATGTTCTACCATGGGTTGGATTTTCATGATCTGGCTCCGGACGCTATCCTCCATATCTCGTCGTTCATTATTGTGTGCGAGGCTTTTCTCCACGTCACCCCACACTTCGGCTTATGGATCAAGACCTTCAATGTGAAGCCAAAGATGATCGAGGGGCGACATGTGGAGTGCGGAGGTGCCATAATAAGCAGGAACGCCGATGCCCCATGGCCAGAGGGTTCTTTTCCAGAAGTATCCGATGTATGGCAGCGGAGGTGGTTTTATGTTACGGCTCCCAGAGGCACAAAGTGGGTGGCCGCCCCCGAGTTCCGCTCGGGCCCTCCGTCACAACTAGCGTCTTGGACCAACGTAGGATGGAATTGGGGGCCCGCTGGCGACGTACCAGTACTGCAGAGCCGCATACGAGAGCTTCTTGAGAGGGATATTAACCTTGTCAGCATAATGCAAGTGATGTTAGTCCGACAGATGTTGCCGTGCCAACGCCGGCCTCTCGAGATGTGGGACTTCAATCCAGAGGGTCCGCAGACTGTTAAGCACTTCTTCGGCTTGAAGCTCGAAGGGATGTGCAAATTATTCTTCGGAAAAAAATAGAGTGTCCGCACACCACCAAGGATGTGGGCCTAAGCTGCAATCGCCTAGATACCCAAGTAAGTAGCCTTGATATGGACACCTTGTTTTGTATTTGTCATAATTGTTTATTCTGAAAATCATCCATGGCAAGGAATGGCTCAACAAGGCGGAGAGAATCAGGTGTCCGGCGCCGCTTCCCGAAGGCTCGCCTGGTCCCACCATGGCCAAGATGCTTGACCGGGTACTCAGCAGAATGCCCTCGGGGAAAGACAAGGGGAAGAACAAAGAAACCGAACTCCACACGCTACGCATCCGAACTGGGGGAATTGTTACCACCCCTAAGGAGGATAGTCGGGAAGGGGAGGCTAAGGCCTCCTCCCCGCGCGGGAAGAAGAGGGCTGCCTCCAAAGACTTGGAGACGAAGATGCCCAAACCAGGGAAAAAGGTATCCCCAGGGGGCCCTGCCCCGACGGGCACCCTCACCGCGTCATGCGCGCCAACGGGCCAGCCCTCCACCGAGCTGTAAGTCAATCGTTAATTTGAAGGCACTGTGTTACTCCTAGATCAATAACCAGGATTCGCCTTCTGCAGTCCGGCTAGGAGCTCTTCTCAACAAAGTTCGTCTTTGGGGGATCTTCCTCTGGAGATGATGGAGAGCGAGACCCCACCCGCCTCTCCGATTCATGAAGCGGGCGATACTGAGGTGTCGTCACGGAGGAGTCCAGATATGCTGAAGCCGGAAGCCAACGCGTCAGCCGCCCTCGGGTGAGCAATGCGGCTGCCCTAAAGGCGGCCGAGGAATTGAGAGCCGAACAGGCTGCTCATCGCCGAAGCGAGGAAAAGATAGCCGAAATGGCTGTTGAGTTAAAAAATGCCGCTGATCGGTATGACCTCCTTAGAAAGGAGCATGAGGATAATTCGGCCGACCTGAACAAGGCACTTAATGCCACCAAGGAAATACGGACCAAGCTCAGGGGTGCGCGGGAGGAGCTTCAACAGGCTGGTAAAATCACGGCTGGGGGCTCCTATTTGCTGCGGACGAAGTTTTTTGATCCGAAGTACGCTCCCCTAGATGGACGCTGGAGTCCTGTGGACGCATATGCGGATTTGGCGAGGAGTACGGCTGATGCTGTCGAGTTCTTCAAATATCAGGGTGATAAGGAAGTGGAGAAGCTTTTCTGGTCGCAATTCAATGCTCCCACTCGCCCGCTACCGTTAAGTGACAAGATGGCTCCTATAGCGGAGCTTCACAGGCTGTCCGGGCTTGCAATGCAGTCTGTAATAGACCATCTTTGGCCGAAGGGGCCTAAGCCGGACAGTTACTTTGGCTTGGTGCAACAGTTCCTTGGGGTCGTGCCCCAGATTGATGCCATGAGAAGGTCGGCATGCATAGAAGGTGCACGGATGGCCCTTGCCCGCATTAAAGCATTTTGGCCAGGTATGAAGGCCACCATTGTGGCGACCCAGGATCCGGAGGGAGGCCAATATCCGTCCGAGCACTATTTGGCGCAGGTAACAGAAGGTGCCCGCCTAATAGAGGCGCAGTGCTCGAAGGATGTCTTGTTCGAGTGACAAATCAGATCATTGTAAAACCAATGTTATTTTGGTTATAAGGCTATATTTATACTTTTTGCCTAAAAGTATTATTGTGTCTCCTATGCGGCCGTTTTTTGTATATATATACATGTAATCCGAAGTTAGCAGTCGTTGGCTTCAGCCCCCACGCATATAATGCGGGGGTGTTCGAGAAAAATATGCATAATCACACTTGATCCAACGTCTTGGTCCATTAAGGAGGTGATCACACGTCGAACTAGGCAACCAGACTATATAGCTCTAACGCTTTCGCTTAGCCATGGGAGTCTAATGGTGGGGCTACTATGTAGCCCCTGGTACTTTCGCTTGCATCCGAATACGGGCGCGTGTGTACATGACCGGGAAACAGTCCTTCGTTAATGCGGAGGGATCCTAAAGATTCCGATAAGTCTTCGAGTGGTTGAACAGTCTCTCGCTGTATCATGACAGTCAGTTTTCGGCTTTCTCTACTGAGGTGCTCATCTGGAATAACCAGGGCACAATCGCAGTAGTTCTCCTTTGGCCACCTTAGCCGATAATAACGAAACATAAGGCGGCAAACCCAGGAGCCGGGCTAACCCAACATTTGACCAAAGACATGATTCGGAGCTAATGCATATAAGGCCAAACTCGTGACGCCGAACACTCCCAAAGGTATTCGGACTTTATAACAGAGGATGGGCTCAAGAATGCCCACTCGTTATAAACCTGTGTTTCCAGGTACATGCGTTAATCTGTCGTGGCGAAATGCCAATAACCGCAGTATCCTCTGTGGGTATGGAACCCATGGGATGGTTAAACAACAAGAGGCAATAGAAAAGGTTTACACAGGGGCTTAATCTAAAAAGAAACCTGTTGAACGGGGCCCTGCTGCATGTATGCGCCTTTGTCTCCATTGTGCCGTATCCTGGAAGGGTATCGCGCGAACGTTGTCTGCGGAGAAAGAAAACTCATAGGAGAGTACACCGTAAGTATGCGATGGATAATAAAAGTGTAAGATGTTGGCCTGCAAATAAGGTTGATCCAAGTGTGGGGCTGTATTAAATATTTAAAGCCCCTGGTGTCCGCTATGGGATTACATATACGGTGCCCTGGTTCAATTTTGTCCGGGCTACCGGACTCGTCTAACCATGTCTGTGGTCTTAATGACCAGTCATGTTTTCTGATATTGGAGGCTGCTTATAGTCCGGCCGCCACGGCCGTCACATGTTGCTCTGCACGTGAAGAGCGCTCTATGATTCCGCTAACGGTGATGACGCCACGTGGACCGGGCATCTTGAGTGTAAGGTAGCCATAGTGCGGCAATGCGTTGAAGCGGGCAAAGGCCGCTCTTCCAAGCAATGCATGATAGTCGCTTTGGAAGGATGCGATGGTGAAGTGTAGTTATTCGCTTCTGGAGTTGCCTGGAGAGCCGAATGTTACCTCCAGTACGATGGAGCCCCTGCTGTAGGCTTCAACGCCTGGTATCACCCCTTCAAAGGTGGTGTTATTTTGACTAATTCTGGATGGGTCTATCCCCATCCCGCGGACAGTGTCCTCATATATCAGATTGAGACTGCTGCCGCCGTCCATGAGGACGTGGGTGAGATGGTATCCGTCGACTATTGGGTCCAGCACCAAGGCCTCTGATCCTTCATGCCAAATACTAGTTCAATCGTCTAAGTGGTCGAAGGTGATCGGATAAGACATCCAGTAGTTAGGTGTGGGTACGATGGGCTCTATATCGCGAGCGTCTCTATGCACGCGTTCGTGCCTTCTCATGGATGTATGAGTCGCGTGGATCATGTTCACTGTTTTAACTTCTGGCGGGAATTTTTTCTGTCCCCCAGTGTTCGGCTGGCGAGGTTCATCCTCGTCTTCACTTGGTGTTTCCCTTCCCTTGTGTTCAACATTTAATTTGCCGGCCTGCTTGAAGACCCAGCACTCTCTGTGCGTGTGGTTTGCAGGTTTGTCAGGGGTGCCATGAATTTGGCACCATCTGTCCAGGACTCTGTTCAGACTGGACGGTCCCTCTTTGCTGCCTTTAAATGGCTTTTTTTGCTTATCAGGTCGAGAGCCCCTAAATCCGGCATTAACCGTTGTGTTGTCCGGGCTCTCTTCCTTGTTTTGGCATTTATTTTTATTACGCCGTGGCTTCCCGTTGCCATCCCTTTTTTCGGATGTGCTAGGGTCGCTGGTGCCTTTACGGGCTAGCCAGCTATCTTCACCCGTGCAAAAGCGGGTCATAAGGCTTGTTAGGTCTGCCATTGTCCTTGGCCTTTCTTGGCCGTGGTGTCTGGCGAGCCACTCGTCGCGGATGCTGTGTTTGAATGCCGCTAAGGCTTCGACATCTGGACAATCGACAATTTGATTCTTCTTAGTGAGGAATCTGTTCCAAAGCTTGCGGGCGGACTCTCCGAGCTATTGGATTATGTGACTTAAATCATCAGCATCCGGAGGCCGGACATAAGTCCCTTGAAAATTGGCCCTGAAAGCGTCCTCGAGTTCCTCCCAACTCCCAATTGAATTTTCAGGGAGGCTTTTCAACCAGTGTCGAGCTGGTCCCTTTAGTTTGAGGGGAAGGTATTTGATGGCGTGGAGGTCATCCCCACGAGCCATATGTATATGCAGGATAAAGTCCTCAATCCAGACCCCTGGGTCTGTCATTCCGTCGTATGCCTCTATGTTCACAGGTTTAAAGCCCTGTGGAAATTCATGGTCCAGTACTTCTTCGGTAAAGCACAGGGGGTGAGCAACCCCTCTGTATCTGGACGTGTGGTGGCATGCCGTCGGCTGTTGTTGTGTCCGGTGTTTATTCCGAACTGGTATTTGATTGGCATAATCGATTTGATGACCACAGTCCCTCACCGGAGTGTGTCCTTTGGATCCGTAGATGGACCTAGCTGCGCCAGCTTTCTTATCCAGGTGCTCACGTAGATCATGCGCGGCGTCGGTAGCTGCTTTGTTGCGGTTATGAAGTGGTACATCTGGCCTCCTGGTCGTGTTACTCTTTGGTGGAACAGCCTCGTTGTCGAATTCTGGCAGTAGCTTGCGTTTTGGGTAGCTCTTTGTATGGCGATCGTCGCCATATCTTTCTTCAGTGTCTAACACTTTATTCCAGCTGCGGTTGAGCGTTTCCTGTGCGGCTTTAAGCCATTGCTTCTGCTTTTTTAGACTTCTCGCTGTGGCAATAACCTTTCTGTGGAGGTTATCTCGTTCCACGCGTTCTTCAGGAATGATGAATGCATCATCGTCCGGACTGTGTTCTTGTCCTGGGGCGGTTTGATGAACTCGTCCCTCGGGATCATTGTCATCGGGCGTCTGCTCCAAACTGTGTTCGGCTCGACCTGGCTCGTCCTGCTCCATCGCTGGGTCCTCGTGGTTGTTATTGCCTTTGGAGTTTACTGGTATGTTGATCCTTCTGGCGCTCTTGCTGTTATTTTTACTGTTGCTAGACTTGGAACGGCGTCTGTGCCGTCTCTTTGGCTTTTGCCCGGGGGTTTTATCTTCCAGATTGTCGCCATCGCCCTCCTTGGGCGTATCCACCATGTTAATGTCATGTGACGAGGCGGAAGTCCGGCACCCCATAGATTCTGAGTCTTCTCCTACATCGTCGTCCATACCATCGATGCCTTTGGAGTCGAAGTCAAGCACGTCGGTTAAATCATCAACCGTGGCTATGAAGTGGGTGGTGGGTGGGTAACGAATTTCCTCATTGCCTGCTTCCCACTCGAGCCGGACATAGTTCGGCCCGGAATTTTCTGTCAAAGAGAGAGTTTTGAATGAGTTCAGCATGTCGCCAAAGGGCGAGTGCTGGAAGATATCCGCAGCGGTGAACTCCATTATCGGAGCCCAACCTGGCTCGACTGGCTCGGGAGTGCACGGACAGGAACCTACAACCGGATACGAGTCCGGGGGTCCGGAGTCACAGGCTTCCTCAGAAGTGAGGCATGTGTTCGGCTCCACCGCCGATGAGGGTATGGCCTGCGGGGCGGGGTCCATCCCTCCGTCCTTAGGCAACGTGCCCTGCTTCGGATTTGAGTCCGGGGCTAATACAGGGGTGATATCCCAAGAGTTGTCCGACAACAGGTCTAAGACATGCCTGTCGTGACTGTCCGGTGCTCCTGGCATAGGCTCGAATCCATCGAAGATCAAGTCTCCGCGAATGTCCGCCGTGTAGTTCAGGTTTCCAAACCTGATCTGATGGCCAGGGGCGTAACTGCCGATCTGCTCCAGATGGCCAAGCGAATTGGCCCGCAGGGCGAAGCCGCCAAACACGAAGATCTGTCCGGGGAGAAAAGTCTCACCCTGGACCGTGTTGTTGATGGTGATCGAAGGAGCCATCGAGCTTTGCGATGACGACAGAGAGGAACTCTCAATGAAAGCACCAATGTCGGTGTCAAAACCGGCGGATCTCGGGTAGGGGTCCCGATTTGTGCGTCTAGGACGATGGTAACAGGAAGCAAGGGACACAGATGTTTACGCAGGTTCAGGCCCTCTCGATGGAGGTAAAACCCTACTTCTGGCTTGATTAATATTGAAGATATGGGTAGTACAAGAGTAGATCTACCATGAGATCGTAGAGGCTAAACCCTAAGAGCTAGCCTATGATGGTATGATTTTAATTATGATCAGCCTTCTAAGGACCAACCTCTCCGGTTTATATAGACACCGGAGAGGGCTAGGGTTTAGATGGAGTCGGTTACAAGAAAGGAAACACTATATCCGGATCGCCAAGCTTGTCTTCCACGCAAAGGAGAGTCCCATCCGGACACGGGCCGAAGTCTTGAGTCTTGTATCTTCACGCTTCGATAGTCTGGACGATGTATATAGTCCGACTGTCCGGATACCCCCTAATCCAGGACTCCCTCACCCTAGCCATAGACCGTAGCGACATTGCTGCTTCCCTGCCGCCAGTTGTCACCGCAACCGCGCCGGCCTCACCGACTCGGCAACTGGAGCTGCCTACTTCACCATGCCGCCAGATAGGTCGCACCCTCATCTCAAATCACTTTATTTAGACGTCAGTTGTTTGAATTTTTATTATGGGCCAATCGATTCCCAATGGGAAGCAGCACCCCTCGAGGCGGCGGAGCTCCTAGGCTGCCGGTTGGCTGGTGTCTAACGTAAGGGTGTGGGGCCGCAAGTTTGCGACGAAAGCAACACTTAGATGGCTATCTTAGAGTTGCGTGGGTTGAAGGTACTGCCGCCGCCGGATCTGGATCACGGGGAGTCTTTGTGGATTGGCCTGGGGGTGGCGCAACCATGGCAGTGCGGTGGGGTGGGGAGCGGGGTTTTGGCCGGGGCCACGAACGGCGGAGGCAGGTTGCTCTGCCATTGGTCGCTGGCTCTTCGGGGAAGATTCCGAACAGTGTCAGCCGGGAGGCACAAGACGACCATCAAGCCATCCGGTGTAGATCAAACAGTACCAAATAAAACAAAATTGTGTGACCCCAATTTAGCCTTCAGTCAACAGACATGTGACCACTCTCGTACCTTGCTGTTGATCTCTTAGTGTATTTCTTCAGATCAAAGAGATGTGTCGTTCTTAACATTATGCGTTATCTGCATCTTCAGTCAGACCGTCTTCCGACCCACCACAACTGCTCCAACAAGGGAAACATACATCAGAAGGGAGCTATAGTCCCCACTCAATAGTTCTCTGCATCGAATGTGCATGCCCGACATGGACAGCCACAACAACTACAGTGCTATCGACAAGTAAGCACATGATGCTCACTCCTATGGATGGCGGCCAGATAGGTTGTACCCTTATCTTACTTGTGTGCAACATTTATGGCTTTGTTATTCATCTAAGCATGGAAAATAGATTATCACATTTCACTGTATATTCATGCTGATCTCTTACGGGTCTTGTTCAGGAGTTAACGCTGTTCCATAGTTCAGCTAAGATACTTGTTCTTTAGGTAACACTGTTCCATAGTTATCATCCATTAACCAATGCTATCCCACAGGCTGGTGATTATAGTATTATACCACTTCTAGTATTACCTACGTTGTTCTTTAATACTTCTGTGTGCCATCTAGTTAATCTCGAGTACAAATGATACATATTCTATAGCTTTCATCTGTGTTCTCCCTTTAGTTTTTGAGACCTGTTGCTGCTAGTTAACTCCAGTCCTACTATTTATGTCGTGTCCTACAGGCACTCATTACATAAATCTAACTACTAGTTGTCTTCCATGCATGTCAGATATAATTGCAGACACTGATATATCCACAAGAACCTCGCGGAGCAATGTAAAGGCCAATAAACTTCATGTCAATGATACCCAATACGATGGAACATGTAAAGGCAGTTCTTCAGAAGACTTGTAGAAAGATGATGAATCCTCTTCACCCCACAAGGTCCTTGCTCTAACTTGGCCCGTGATATGGGTACAACATGCATATAATGTCCTGGAGTGTATCTACGCTGTTGCAATGCCATGTGCTTAGCATGCTGATCATGCATGTAAATATGTCATGCCTTCTTGTTTTTCAGTACCTATTCCATTCATCATAACATGTTCTCAAATTCAAGTACTGTCATTCTACTCTATCACAATGCCATCTGCTTAATTTGGACATCATGCTTCTGAATATCTTATGCATTGTTATTCATCAGTATGTACTTCATTTGTCTACCATACCATGTTTATTTACATTGAAGTGTTGTTCTAGTTCTCTGTTGCAATGCCATCTTAGTTTCCCAATCATAAACGTGTATGTTGCCTTAGTTTTTTTGTACGTATTCCGCTAGCATACAATTTTACATTCAACTAGTGTTTTTTTACTGTGTTGTCCTGTCGTATCCCTAGCTCTTACACCATACTCCCTCCGTCCGGATCACATATTGCTGAAATGGATAAAAAAGGATGTATCTAGAACTAAAATACGCCTAGACCCATCAATTTTTTCCGGATAGAGGGAATACATGTCAATATATCATGCCTTTCTATTTTTCAGTACCTATTCCATCTCTCTGCTGTAGCATGTTTTATAATTGAAGCACCAATCGTCTATACAAGGCATGCAAGGGGAAGACGACTATGTTAGAATCTGAAGGGTTACAAACAAGGTCTTTGCAAAAGATCCAAACGTTAGGAGATAATGAACCAACTCCAGTTTTTATAGATACTGCTCTAGCACAGAGAAACCCAACTCCTACTGATAATAAGCAGATTCCAGTGGCCGAAGAACTAGTCCGCTCCAGTCCAGCAAAAATATGTCAACTCCATTCTAAGAAGCGTGTGCGTATCCTTGCATCATGAAATTTTATGGCATGCTGATCATATTTTCTACATGTTTCTTACCCATCTCGAATTTCTGCACTGGTATCGTCTGTGAGGAACGATTCTTGCAGGAATTCTCTGTGCTCCAATGCAGATGTAAGTACCTGTTGTATATCACTATATTTTTACATCAGCATGTATTTTGTTAATCAGCGTGAATCCAACCTTTATCTGATCTAAATTTAGTTGTAGCAAAATGTATGATTAAAGGCCACAATGTTGATTTTTGTAAGGAAAACTGCGTGGTAGTTTTGCATCCTTAGCTGCATGAATGTACTATCTCATATCAGTGGGTTTGAATACTTTGGTACCGCAGTGGGTTTTCAGTGTTTTTTTACTGTGTTGTCCTGTCGTATCCCTAACTCTTACATCATACTCCCTCCGTCTGGATTACATGTCCCAAAAATGGATAAAACTAGATGTGAACTGAAATACGCCTAGACCTATTCATTTAATTTCCGGATGGAGGGAATACATGCAATATGTCATGCCTTTCTATTCTTCAGTACCTATTTCATCTGTGATGTAGCATGTTTTATAATTGAAGCACCATTCTTCTCTAAATGCATGCAAGGGGAAGACGGCTATGTTAGAATCTGAAGGGTTACAAACTAGGTCTTTGCAAAAGATCCAAACGCCAGGAGATAATAAACCAACTCCATTTTTCATAGATACTGCTCCAGCACAGAGAAACCCAATTCCCACTGATAATAAGCAGATTCCAGTGGCCAAAGAACTAGTCCGCTCCAGTCCAGCAAAAGAATGTCAACTCCATTCTAAGAAGCGTGTGCGTATCCTCGCATCATGAAATTTTATAGCATTCTGATCATATTTTCTACATGTTTCTTACCCATCTCTCTTTTAGAAAATAAGGTTAAATGATAGAAGACTTCCTTCATTTGGATTGTATTCAAGGAAAATATCTTGCGGGAATTCTCTATGCTCCAATGCTGATGTAAGTACCTCTTGTATATCACTATATTTTTACATCAGCATGTATTTTGTTAATCAGCGTGAATCCAACCTTTATCTGATCTAAAATTAGTTGTAGCAAAATGTTAAAGGCGCCAATGTTGATTTTTGTAAAGAAAACTGCCAGGTAGTTTTGCATACTTAGCTGCATGAGTGTACTATCTCATATCATGCACATTACTGAATTGTAGTGTTGCTCTGGTTGCCCATTCATTCATTGTGTCAATGTTGCTTTCGTATTACCTTACCTGGCTGATGATAGCTGTGCCATATTGTGTTAATTTGGTGTAGGCTAGTTGCCCAAACGTTCGTTGTGTCAATGTTGCTTTCCTATTACCTGACTTGGCCAATGATAGCAATGCTAGTGTGTTAATTTGGTGCATGCTGCTGAAGATAAGAAGACAAACTCTGAAAACAGCGAGGCAACCCCATTGTTTCTTTCCAATAAATCTAGGCCAGGTAATATGGAAATAACTCATGATTAATCTGTTTGGTTCCCCTCCTAATTTATATTATGATGCAGTGGTCGAGAAACTCTCCACTATCAATAATACAAGCCTGCCAAAATCGCCATCTGAATCTATTCAGTATCCTCTGTCTCGAATGCAACCAAAAAAATGTATGTTTGTGAACCAATTAATGGTTGAAGCAATGATGGAAATGGTGGAGGAATCAGAGGTGCAGAGTCGTGCACAAAAACAACTGATCAATGTTTCCAGAGATAGTGTAGCAATTAGCAAGAACTTGCCAACATGCTTATGGGCGTCATCTGTGCTGAGGTTGCAGATTGTGACGTTGTAGATCGTTAGGTTCTATTCATTTATTTGCACTGGCATCAATCTTTGATTGCCCAGTGGATGTAATTTCCTGTAATATATGCTAGATGTGCAACGTTTTTCCCTGTATGCCGTACGTTTTCTTGATCGGTTTTGGTCCTGTGCATAATTGCTCGTCGTGATGGGCTCAAATTATCTAATTTGGCCTAAAGACATGTACGAACTTTAGTGGAACCATTAAGTTAATGGGCCGTTACCAGGCCGAAAGTTAATGGTCGCCCTCTTACCTCCCGAGTCGTTAACAGGCCAACATCGAAGCGGGCAACAGGTGGGCCCATTTGATTTCACGGGCCCTTAACATACCGTTACTAAGTTCGGGCTACATATGGCCCAACTATACTGTGGGCCTTTAGCAGGCCGAAAGAGACAACAGGCTTGTAGTGGACCATGAAGAACATGGGCTGCTAAGAGGCCGAAAGTCAGGTCATATTGGACCATGAAGGGCATGGGTCGTTAAAAGGCCAAAACTCAGGTCGACTACAAATGGCCCAACTCATTTATGGTCCGTTAACAGGCTGAAAGGCACACAGAGCCAGGAATTGGCCCAACACTTAAATGGGTCGCTAAAAGGCCAAAACTCTGGTCCGACTACAAATGGACCAACTGATTTATGGCCCGTCAACAGGCTGAAAGACACACCGGGCTGGAAATTGGCCCAACACTTAAATGGGTTGCTAAAAGGCCGAAAATCAAGTCCGACTACAAATGGCCAAACTGATTTATGGGCTGTCAATAGGCTGAAAGACGCACCGGGTCAGAAATTAGCCCAACATTTAAATGGGTCGCTAAAAGGATGAAAGATGTACATCCTGAAAATTGGCCCATCCATTGAATGGGCCGTTATCGGGCCGAAATCTCATCAGGCCGATATTGAGCCCAAATATATAGCGGGCTGTTAATGGGCTCGAACTGACGATGGGCTGCAATGGTGTCAAATCTTTAACAGGCCATTGATGGGCCAAATTGGCACATCTCGTATGGGCAGTGGGCTTAAATGGACCTGATACAAGTAGGCCTTATATGGGCCGGCCTGCTAATTTTTACTGGGCCGGCCTTTTTCACTAGAATGGGCCACTGTTGGGACGTGCCACGTGTCGACCTTTCATAGGAGCCTCCTGTCCAATGAGTGGATGACACCTGTCCCAACGGTGAGGCAACACGTGTTTCCTCCTGCCAATGATGATTTTACACGTGGAAAATCCCCATTGGTCCGGGCTGTTAACGGGTTATCGGATCCAAAGCCAGACCCGATAGCTTAATGGTGTTCCTTTACGGTGGATGCCACATGTCGGTCACCCTTGACGAAAGCACTTCTGTGACGCGCGATTTATCGTCATGGAAGTGGACACTTCCGTGATGATAATTTTAGTAATGTCATGGAACACTTCTACGACAGCACAGGTATGACTATCTTGATTCTGTCATAACTTCGTCATGGATGTACATGCATGACAAAAAACGCGTCCTACTGTGACAAACACGTATCATCACAGAAGTGTATTTTCTTGTAGTGTATATACACGCCAGGTAGGGTACCTAGAGTTACAAGGTCGGTATCTAGGCACAAGGCAGCAGGAGAAATGTTGGAGTATACTACAAGTCTTCGGCGGAAATAGTCTCGATCACACCTCCTGTGTACTGCCTCTAGAGTCCCACTTGAGAATGAATGAAGGCCCACTTGCCTAATCCATGGAGCATTGGCCGACTAGGTTAGTAACCCCTAGTCCGGGACACCGTCAGTAGCCCACGAACATGTCCGCTATGCCGAGGACGATGCTCTTGATGAAAGAAACCTCAGATAAGGAGTCCTTGGCTCGACAAACGAGTTCCCCTTTATGATTGTCAAACCACTCTTATAAAGGAGCAGCGCCAACCAAGGCTCAACCAAGCTTGTACCCTGCCGGAAGAGATTAGGTAACTTAACCTTGAAGGCCACCCACCTACGTGTGAATAGTTTCACCTAGTCAGACAACTTTATCGAAACGGCTCCCCGCATGATGGGTCTTGCATTTACTGCTTCCCCTAAATCACGGCTTGAGGCGGCCTTTTTACTGGCACGTCCCATGGGGTGGAGATTGTGCCCACTTTCTCAGGGATATCATCAAGATTTTGTTTCCCCCGATATGCTTAATGGCATCTTTCATGGGAGTGGCATTTTTAGCGGCACGGCAAGGGATACTCTTGGCCATTCGACAACCTATAAGAGCGAAAGGGAGGACAGCGCCAGCAACTACGCTCTCATTCCCCCACCTACCGCTTCGTCTAGCTCCAGTGCCCAGATCTAGTCTCACACTCCTTTCTCTTAGCGAGTCCAAACCTTCCCCACTCAGCCATGGCCGATACCCTCAAAGGGCACTCGGTCCACTCCTCCGTGATGGAACGCGCCATCCTGGTGTTGCAGGCTGCGGGATACCTCCCCGCGAACATCACCACCTGTGCTCCAGGCGTAGATCAGCAAGTGCCCTCTCCTAATGCAGGTGAACGGGTACTCTTCGTCCCCCACCTCATCCGAGGCCTGAGGTTCCCACCGCACCCATTGGTGCGGGAGATCTTGTTCTACCACGGGCTTGACTTCCACCACATGGACATGAACTCCATCCTCTACCTCACTTCATCATGGTCTGTGAGGCCTTCCTCCGCTGCGAGCCGCACTTCGGCCTATGGCTGAAGACTTTCGGGTCAAGCTGCAGTCTAGCGGCTCTGATCTGGTGGAGTATAGATGGGCCATGGTCAGCAAGAACTTGGGCGCAAAATGGTTCAAGGGCACCTTCATTGAAATGGTGAAGGAGTGGCAGCGGGAGTGGTTCTACATCACCGTGCCGCTCGCCACTGGCCAAGTCGAGGTCCTAGCCTTTTCGGCCAGGCCTCCGAAGAAGCTCAAGTCCTAGAGGGAGAAAAATGTCACCTAGGGAAACCTAGAGGAGGTGGAGGCCATGAACAAGAGGATCAAGTAGTGGTCCACAACGAAGAACCTCCAGCTCACCCACGTCATCAACGTTATGCTCAACCGCCGCATCCTCCTATTCCAACTCTGGGCCACCCTGTTGTGGGAGCAGAAACCTGAGGACACGGGCCCCATCAAGTGCCTTCTTCCGCTCCTCCTTAGCCCGCATCTGGACGCGGCTCCTCAAGCTGTCCAAGGACAAGAACCCCAAGGAGGGGGAAGACCTAGGCTACGAGGATGGCTACGAACCCCCCCTGGTAAGTGCTCTAACACAAAAATCTAAGTCTTTATCTCTTGCATTGAGGGGTAGATTCTAACTAATCATTCTACTTGATACTTGAACAAGTGGTTGGCCTGGGTGCAAAAAATTTGATGCCTGGCCCCACTAACAAAGGAGCCAAGAGCTCCCCTGCTCACAGCTCTCCTCATCGAGGAGCTGCACATTGTGGCCGCCAAGGGGAAAAAGTCCCAGAAGGGCAAGGCGAGTGCTCGAACTCGAAAGACCTCAGTCACCCGGTCCGAGGAGACTCGCGCGCTCCTTCGCCCATGAAGATGACATGGAGGAGGGTGAAGAGGATGAGAACCTTTTACCTAAAGGGAACAAGGTGGCGTCAAAGGATGCCGAAGTCGGAGGACCTCAGCCAGGGCCGCCGGCAAGTCGTCGGAGAGAGATGAGCTTTTCGACGGATCAAAGGAAAACCCCTTGATATAGGGAGGAAAAAATTGGCACCTCGAGGGTGCGTCATTGCATTTGTACGCTGTACTTTTGATAAGTTCTTTTAGCAATAGTGATCTCATAAGGCATCTTTTTACACAGTCCGCCGAAGGTGCGCCCCAGCAACTCCTCGAGTGGGCTGCCATCTGCCAGCGGGATCCCAGAGCCAGCGGCTCCCCCACCAGCTCATGACGGGCCAGGGGAGGCGACATCCACTCCGCCCCCAAGTCAACACGGTAGGTGTAACACCTGAATTTTGGCCCTTTCTTTTTCTTTTGGATTTCTTTGGATTTTTGCTTTGATTTCTTTTTCAGTGGCCCTGTGGTCTTCAAACTTGGGAAACCATCTCTGATTCCCCTCCCTAGTCGCTTGCCATCCTAAAATTCTTCCCAAGGCCATGCCATTTCCATCTTAGTCCAACCACAAATTATTTTCTTTGGAATATTCCTTTTTCTATTAAAGGAATAAGCATGTTTGACCTACGTTGTGAAGCAACCTATATTTCTGTATTCCACAAAATTCCCAAAAAATTCTCATAATTTTTTTGGGTCATATATGTCCCAAATATGTCCAAACTTTCCTCTCCTAGCCCAAATATAATTTACCAATATTTATTCTTCATTTCTGTTCAGAGCGGTCTTTTGTGAAGGAAGTGCCACCCATCTTTTCTTGATTGTTCCCAAACTCTTTGGGCATGCTCTTGCATCCTCATGCCAAAATTCAGCTCTATTCACCTTGCCAATCTTCCTCAGCAATTTTCCAAAGTTTCTATCAGATGGAAGTCTTGCTGAAGGAAGTACTAGCTGGGAGTATCCAAATGAGCTGAAATTTTGCAAGCTCCTTCATGTGCTCACATCATGACTCTCCACCAATTTTCATCCCCATACCGTCATCTATCTGTGCACATCATCAAATATTTGCTTCTGTTATTTTTTTAGTTTGTGAAGCAAGTATATTTTATATTGCTTCATTATTGCTGAAAACTTACCAGAGCATTCTCCTAGACATAAAACCTATCTCCACCAAATTTGGGATCAATTAATCAAGCAAATATTCCTCTAGAACTTTCTCAAGTTTCTGGACAGAGAAGAACACTGTGAAGGACGTACCATTTTGGCAAGTCCAACTGGTACAAATTTTTTACAGCATCTTCATATGTCCATATAATTATGCCTTGCCAAATTTCAGCCCAAGCAATCACTCCATGTGAGTGCACCATCCTAATCTAGTTTCTGGACCATATTTGCAGTTGTAAAGCAACTATGATGAATATTGGTCCTAATCCTCTAGAACTCCACATGATCATAGTCCTTTCTACCCTAAACTGTTGGAAATATTCCCTAGAGGCAATAATAAATAAGTTATTATTATATTTCTTTGTTCATGATAATAGTCTTTTATTCATGCTATAACTGTATTATCCAGAAATCGTAATACACGTGTGAATACATAGACCACAATATGTCCCTAGTGAGCCTCTAGTTGACTAGCTCGTTGTGATCAACAGATAGTCATGGTTTCCTGGCTATGGACATTGGATGTCGTTGATAACGGGATCACATCATTAGGAGAATGATGTGATGGACAAGACCCAATCCTAAGCATAGCACAAAGATCGTGTAGTTCGTTTGCTAGAGCTTTGCCAATGTCAAGTATCTCTTCCTTTGACCATGAGATCGTGTAACTCCTGGATACCGTAGGAGTGCTTTGGGTGTATCAAACGTCACAACGTAACTGGGTGACTATAAAGGTGCACTATAAACGTCACACCATATCATGTCACAACTATATAATTGCATGTGATGTTTATTATGTTTATGCATCTTGTTTACTTAGGACGACGGTAGTAAATAAGATGATCCCTTACAAAATTTCAAGAAGTGTTCTCCCCTAACTGTGCACCGTTGCTACAGTTCGTCGCTTCTAAGCACCACGTGATGATCGGGTGTGATGGATTCTTACGTTCACATACAACGGGTGTAAGACAGTTTTACACAGCGAAAACACTTAGGGTTAACTTGACGAGCCTAGCATGTACAGACATGGCCTCGGAACACGGAGACCGAAAGGTCGAGCATGAGTCGTATAGTAGATACGATCAACATGAAGATGTTCACCGATGATGACTAGTCCGTCTCACGTGATGATCGGACACGGCCTAGTTGACTCGGATCATGTAATCACTTAGATGACCAGAGGGATGTCTATCTAAGTGGGAGTTCATAAGATGAACTTAATTATCCTGAACATAGTCAAAAGACCTTTTGCAAATTATGTCGTAGATCACGCTATAGTTCTACTGTTTAGATATGTTCCTAGAGAAAATATAGTTGAAAGTTGATAGTAGCAATTATGCGGATAGTAGAACGTTTATGTCCTTAATGCACTGCTTAGTGTGCTGAACCCCAAACGTCGTTTGTGGATGTTTCGAACATCGAACATACACATTTTGATAACTACGTGATAGTTCAGTTAAATGGTTTAAGTAGAGGCACCAAAGACATTTTCGAAACGTCGCGGAACATATGAGATGTTTCGAGGACTGAAATTGGGATTTCAGGCTCGTGCCCACGTCAAGAGGTATGAGACCTCCGACAATTTTCTTAGCCTACTAACTAAGGGAGAAAAGCTCAATCGTTGAGCTTGTGCTCAGATTGTCTGAGCACAACAATCACTTGAATCGAGTGGGAGTTGATCTTCCAGATGAGATAGTGATGTTTCTCCAAAGACATTGCCACCAAGCTACTAGAGCTTCGTGATGAACTATAACATATCAGGGATAGATATGATGATCCTTTGAGGTATTCGCGATGTTTGACACCGCGAAAGTAGAAATCAAGAAGGAGCATCAATTGTTGATGGTTGGTGAAACCACTAGTTTCAAGAAGGGCAAGGGCAAGAAGGGATACTTCATGAAACGGCAAATCAGCTGCTGCTCTAGTGAAGAAACCCAAGGTTGAACCCAAACCCGAGACTAAGTGCTTCTGTAATAAGGGGAACAGTCACTAGAGCGGAATTACCCTAGATACTTGGTAGATGAGAAGGCTGGCAAGGTCGATAGAAGTATATTGGATATACATTATGTTAATGTGTACTTTACTAGTACTCCTAGTAGCACCAGGGTACAGGATACCGGTTCGGTTGCTAAGTGTTAGTAACTCGAAATAAAAGCTACGAAATAAAAGGAGACTAGCTAAAGGTGAGCTGACGATATGTGTTGGAAGTGTTTCCAAGGTTGATGTGATCAAGCATCGCACGCTCCCTCTACCACCGAGATTGGTGTTTGCGTTGAGCTTAGACATGATTTGATTATGTCTATCGCAATACGGTTATTCATTTAAGGAGAATAATGGTTACTCTATTTATTTGAATAATACCTTCGATGGTCTTGCACCTAAATAAATGGTTTATTGAATCTTGATCGTAGTGATACACATTTTCATGCCAAAAGATATAAGATAGTAATGATAGTACCACTTACTTGTGGCACTGCCATGTAAGTCATAATGGTATAAAACGCATGAAGAAGCTCCATCTTGATGGATCTTTGGACTCACTCGTTTTTGAAAAGTTTGAGACATGCGAACCATGTCTATTGGTGTATATGCATGAAGAAACTCCATGCAAATGGATCGTTCGGACTCACTTGATTTTGAATCACTTGAGATATGCAAATCATACCACATGGGCAAGATGACTGAAAAGCCTCATTTTCAGTAAGATGGAACAAGATAGCAACTTGTTGGAAGTAACACATTTTGATGTGTGCAGTCGAATGAGTGCTGAGGCATGCAGTGAATATCATTATGTTCTTACTTCACAGATGATTCGAGTAAATGTTGAGTATATTTACTTGATGAAACACAAGTCTGAATTATTGAATGGTTCAAGTAATTTCAGAGTGAAGTAGCAGATCATTGTGACAAGAGGATAAAATGTCTATGATATGATCATAGAGATGAATATCTGAGTTACGAGTTTTGGCACACAATTAAGACATTGTGGAAATTGTTTCGCAATTAATACCGCCTGGAACACCATAATGTGATGGTGTGTCCAAACATCATAGTTGCACCCTATTGGATATGGTGCGTACCATGATGTCCCTTATCGAATTACCACTATCGTTCATGGGTTAGGCATTAGAGACAACCACATTCACTTTAAATAGGGCACCACGTAATTCCGATGAGATGACACCGTATGAATTATGGTTTAGAGAAACCTAAGTTGTCGTTTCTTAAAAGTTTGGGGCTGCGACGCTTATATGAAAAAGTTTCAGGTTGATAAGCTCGAACCCAAAGCGGATAAAATGCATCTTCATAGGAAACCCAAAACAGTTGGGTATACCTCCTAATTCAGATCCGAAAGCAATATGGATTGTTTCTAGAATCGGGTCCTTTCTCGAGGAAAAGTTTCTCTCGAAAGAATTGAGTGGGAGGATGGTGGAGACTTGATGAGGTTATTGAACCGTCTCTTCAACTAGTGTGTGACAGGGCACAGGGAGTTGTTCCTGTGGCACCTACACCAATTGAAGTGGAAGCTTATGATATTGATCATGAAACTTCGGATCAAGTCACTACCAAACCTCGTGGGATGACAAGGATGCGTACTACTTCAGAATGGTACGTAATCCTGTCTTGGAAGTCATGTTGCTGGACAACAATGAACCTACGAGCTATGGAGAAGCGATGGTGGGCCCGGATTCCGATAAATGGCTCGAGGCCATAAAATCCGAGAACGGATCCATGGACTTTGGTGGACTTGCCCGATGATCGGCAAGCCATTAAGATAATTGGATTTTAAGAAGAAGACGGACGTGGATGGTAATGTCACCATCTATGAGGCTCGACTTGTGGCGAAGAGTTTTTCACAAGTTCAAGGAGTTGACTACGATGAGATTTTCTCATCCGTAGCGATGCTTAAGTCCGTCGGAATCATGTTAGCATTAGCTGCATTTATGAAATCTGGCAGACGGATGTCAAAACGAGTTTCCTTACCAGTTTTCGTAAGGAAAGGTTGTATGCAATACAATCAGAAAAGTTTTTTCGATCCTAAGGATGCTAAAAGGTATGCTAGCTTCAGCGATCCTTCTAAGGACTGGAGTAAGCATCTCGGAGTTGGAATGTACGCTTTGATGAGATGATCAAAGATTTTGGATTTATACAAAGTTTATGAGAAACTTGTATTTCCAAAGAAGTGAGTGGGAGCACTATAGAATTTCTGATGAGTATATGTTGTTGACATATTGATGATCAGAGATGATGTAGAATTTCTAGAAAGCATATAGGGTTATTTGAAAGGTGTTTTTCAATAGAAAACCTGGATTAAGCTACTTGAACATTGAGCATCAAGATCTATAAGGATAGATCAAAATGCTTAATAATACTTTCAAATGAGCACATACCTTGACATGATCTTGAAGGTTTTCAAGATGGACCAGTCAAAGAAGGAGTTCTTGCCTGAGTTGTAAGGTACGAAGTTAAGACTTAAAGCTCGACCACGGCAGAAAAGAGAGAAAGGACGAAGGTCGTCCCCTATGCTTTAGACGTAGGCTCTACAGTATGCTATGCTGTGTACCGCACCAAAAGTGTGCCTTGCCATGAGTCAGTCAAGGGGTACAAGAGTGATCCATGAATGGATCATAGGACAGCGGTCAAAGTTATCCTTAGTAACTAGTGGACTAAGAAATTTTCTCGATTATGGAGGTGGTAAAAGAGTTCGTCGCAAAGGTTACGTCGATGCAAGCTTAACACCTATCCAGATAGCTCTAAGTAGAGATACCGGATACATATAATGGAGCAACAATTTAGACTAGCTCCAAGTAGAACAGTTATTTGGAACAGCTCCAAATAGAGCGTGGTAGCTGCATCTAGGAGATGACATAGAGATTTGTAAAGCACACACGGATCTGAAAGGTTCAGACCCGCTGACTAAAACCTCTCTCACAAGCAACATGATCAAACATAAAACTCATTGAGTGTTAATCACATAGTGATGTGAACTAGACTACTGACTCTAGTAAACTCTTGGGTATTAGTCACATGGCGATGTGACCTGTGAGTGTTAATCACATGGCGATGTGAACTAGATTATTGACTCTAGTGCAAGTGGGAGACTGTTGGAAATATGCCCTAGAGGCAATAATAAATAAGTTATTATTATATTTCTTTGTTCATGATAATAGTCTTTTATTCATGCTATAACGGTATTATCCGGAAATCGTAATACACGTGTGAATACATAGACCACAATATGTCCCTAGTGAGCCTCTAGTTGACTAGCTCGTTGTGATCAACAGATAGTCATGGTTTCCTGGCTATGGACATTGGATGTCGTTGATAACGGGATCACATCATTAGGAGAATGATGTGATGGACAAGACCCAATCCTAAGCATAGCACAAAGATCGTGTAGTTCGTTTGCTAGAGCTTTGCCAATGTCAAGTATCTCTTCCTTTGACCATGAGATCGTGTAACTCCTGGATACCGTAGGAGTTCTTTGGGTGTATCAAACGTCACAACGTAACTGGGTGACTATAAAGGTGCACTACAGGTATCTCTGAAAGTATCTATTGTTTTATGCGGATCGTGACTGGGATTTGTCACTCCGTGTAAACGGAGAGGTATCTCTGGGCCCACTCGGTAGGACATCATCATATGCGCAATGTGACCAAGGAGTTGATCACGGGATGATGTGTTACGGAACGAGTAAAGTGACTTGCCGGTAACGAGATTGAACAAGGTATCGGTATACCGACGATCGAATCTCGGGCAAGTAAAATACCGCTAGACAAAGGGAATTGTATACAGGATCGATTGAGTCCTTGACATCGTGGTTCATCCGATGAGATCATCGTGGAACATGTGGGATCCAACATGGGTATCCAGATCCCGCTGTTGGTTATTGACCGGAGAACGTCTCGGTCATGTCTACATGTCTCCCGAACCCGTAGGGTCTACACACTTAAGGTTCGATGACGCTAGGGTTATAAAGGAAGTTTGTATGTGGTTACTGAATGTTGTTCGGAGTCCCGGATGAGATCCCGGACGTCACGAGGAGTTCCGGAATGGTCCGGAGGTAAAGATTTATATATGGGAAGTCCTGTTTTGGTCACCGGAAAAATTTCGGGCGATATCGGTAATGTACCGGGACCACCGGGAGGGTCCCGGGGGTCCACCAAGTGGGGCCACCTGCCCCAGAAGGTTGCGTGGGCCAAGTGTGGGAGGGGACCAGCCCCTAGGAGGGCTGGTGCGCCCCCCACAAGGGGGCCAAGGCGCAAGGGAGAGTGGGAGGGGGCAAACCCTAGTCCAGATGGGCCTTAAGGCCCATATTGGTGCGCCTCCCTCTCCTCTCCCCTCTTGGCCGCCTCCCCTTTGCCATCTAGGGCTGGCCGCACCCCTTGGGGGTGGGAAACCCTAAAGGGGGCGCAGCCCCCCCTTCCCCCTATATATAGATGAGGTTTGGGGCTGCCATACACATAGGAGAAACTCTCCCTCTTGGTGCAGCCCTACCTCTCTCCCTACTCCTCTTCCCCCATAGTGCTTGGCGAAGCCCTGCGGGATTGCCACGCTCCTCCACCACCACCACGCTGTTGTGCTGCTGTTGGATGGAGTCTTCCTCAACCTCTCCCTCTCTCCTTGCTGGATCAAGGCATGGGAGACGTCACCGGGCTGTGCATGTGTTGAACGCGGAGGTGCCGTCCGTTCGGCACTAGGATCATCGGTGATCTGAATCACGACGAGTACGACTCCATCAACCCCGTTCACTTGAACGCTTCCGCTTAGCGATCTACAAGGGTATGTAGATGCACTCCCCTTTCTACTCGTTGCTGGTCTCTCCATAGATAGATCTTGGTGTTACGTAGGAAAATTTTTGAATTTCTGCTACGTTCCCCAACATAAACCTCCTAGACATTAGGTTTGGCTGCGTCCCATTATCATTTGATCATAGATGTGCAGTCAAGTTCGCTACAGCACGCTTCAAGTGAAGCCTCACATCTGATCTTTGGTTTCTTTTGATGATATTTCACCTCCTATAGTCTCCTGGG
The DNA here is from genome assembly GCF_018294505.1 of Triticum aestivum. Taxonomy (NCBI): domain Eukaryota; kingdom Viridiplantae; phylum Streptophyta; class Magnoliopsida; order Poales; family Poaceae; genus Triticum; species Triticum aestivum. Next base: position 193,794,608 of record NC_057807.1, read on the forward strand.
TGCAGGGACAACACGCTAGACATCATTTCGCTGCCTCTAGTGTCACATCCTTTCCATGCCAGGCGGTGACCATGCAATTCTTGCCTATGCGCATGCTCTGGCTACTGCGCCTGCGCTCTGATCATCGGGTCGCGGCGGCCAGCTCCTTTCCGGTGATGTTCGCGTGTCTGGTGGTGCCGACCTGATGCCCCCTCTCTTCCTTCGCTCTCCAGCACCGTGCCCCCTCCTATAGCTCGCTCGTCAGCGCTAGACGCCGCGTTCCCACAGCCGCACTATGGTCGATAGCCTCTGTTCGTTGATGCGTCCTCCTCTTCCCTGCTCCGCCTGCACCCGCGCGTCCCTGTTGTCATGAGAGTCTGCCCTCTACTCTCTCCTGTCATCTCAACTACCCGAGCACGCCTGTGTGCCCACACATCCACGGTGACCTCCAGCTCGGGCCACCTTGCTCTGGCTATATAAATCCCACCCGGTCTCGCCTCTCTTCACCATTCTCCTCTACTCCCTCCTAGAAACCCCCCTGCCATCTCAATTCAAGGAAAGAAGCTCATCTTCCACCTCTCTGGCTATCCACCTCGCCGCTCGATCATCTCCACCACCCACTCCCTCCGGCCCTCCTAGCACCTCCCGAGCACAACCCAGAGCCCCTGATGACCTGCTGATCATTCCTTACCCCTCTGTTGCTTCGATTACAGGCGGAATCATCGACTTCTGTCAGCACCCGAAGCCCATCTCCACCGAGGCGACAATGCCAACGTGGTCAGACCTCCGTTTAAAACCCCACGGGTACAGGGAGATCCGCATGGGTGCTCTCGACCTATTCCCGCTGTCGCCCGTCTCTCTCGAGGCCTCCTTGTTGGTCAGCCTCACCGGTGAGATCCGCCCTCCCGTCTGCCAGGCGTGCGCGGGAGGAGGACGATGGCCCTGCGGGCAGGCCCCTCTTATAAGCGTCTCAACTGGCCAGACTAAGCCCGTTAAGTGGAGGCGTATTCCACAGGAATACGTCTTCTGCTTTTGGAGGCGTATTCTACCAGAGCTACGGTTAGGAATGTGCTTTCATTTGGTGGAAACATATTTTCTAAAGTGTGCTTTCTCTTTTACATCAGTGGAATAACTGTCTAGGACACACATGTAAATAAAATAATTGCAGAAAGGTCTTGCAGAAAAACCACTATATCTTTTCACTCACAACTCCGAATCAGGTGATTCCAAAGCCCACGTTCTCTATTCACCGATCCTATTCCGATGATATTATTTTCTGATGTTGTAAGATTCTGAAAATGACCATTTTACCCTGCCCTTATTCTGCCCCCTCCGAGAGAGAAAGTTTTTCGGTGATTCTTTCCACGAGCTTCTCGGACTTCTTCCCGGTGAATCCCTCCATCCCAGCCAAGCCACACCCTCCACTTCTATGATTGAAATGCAATTCCATGGTTCATTTATTTAAACTATCTTAAACCCTTGCATTAGTAATATATGATCTTTTTAATGGCATTTTCTTAGGGTGCTACTTGATTTTCCCATTACCATGATGATGCTTGGAGTTTTAGGACTAATGCTTTCAAACTGAGTAGGACATGTTGCCATTGGATCATTAGTGGCTAATATTATTATTTGTTTCATTAGAATACTATGGGATATTATGCTTTGGATCATTTGTTGGATATTGCTTGGATCACAGGTTGATATGGTGTAGGAGTATTAGTTATCACAGGTCAACCTTGGGGATAAATTTTGTCATTCTATTGGTCAGGTGCCACCGTACCGGGCTTTTCCAATGCACCACATTTGCCTTTACGACAAGGCCCTAATGTGGTCTATTGTTATGCCTCTCGCTGGTGCCTCCAACTAGGGAAGGCTATGTGCGTGCGCTACCCTGATCAGGTAGGTGGCCATAAGCCTTGTGTGCCCAAGTTGTATGGTATACCATTGTCCCCGTTTGGGACCGCTTTTGTTTTCTTTTGCCATGACGGTTGCCGTTGGATGTCCAGAGTGGCATCGGGGCCACCCATAACTTATCCCAAAGGGGAGTTGGTCAGAGTGGCTAGGAGAGTGTCATGTAGTAGATTGGTTTTGTCAGAACACCGTTGGTCCACCCGAATGGGAGTACGAGGCCATGGGTTTTGTGATGTGGGTACAGTGTACTAACCTCTACAGAGTGTGTCTAATCTATCGATAGCCGCATCCTCTGTCATGTGCACAGTTCGTACTAGGTCACACCATTTGATCAACACTCACATGTGGAATGACTTATTACTTATATGTCGATATGTGAGCAGGAATAGTTTGGCGCGATGCAAATGATGATGTTGGGATGATCTTAAGGATGATTATTCAGTTTGTTATGTGGTCACGGGGTGATCACGTGGAAGTATTAATCATGAGGTGATCGAGGTGATATATTGCTTGGGCGGATAGCCGAGAGAGAGATGGTTCTTGAGATCCAAGATGTTGGTTCATTAGTATTATAGTAGTTTCATATCATGCTTAATAGTTCCTTTCACATCATAGTAATTGATCATAACTTAACCCATTGATGTTCTATTGTTGTTTTGCCTTGATGCTTTGGGTTGTTGTGAGCTTGCAAGTACATTCAATGTGCTGACCTGGGGTTTCATGCCAGATTGCAGGTGATACCGTGCTTGATTGCTTGTCAAGGTTAATGATCGTGCGAGCTAGACCATGTCCCAGCCAGAGTCCCTGTGGAGTGGAGTTCACTACCGTCGTTGTTGTTCTGCTGCTAGAAGTTTTCCGCTGCTAGGAGTTGTTCCGCTGCTAGCATAAAACTACCCTAGCAGGTGTAGTGTAGTTGTGGTGATGTGATCCTCTGTAACATCAGACCCTTGTACCATTATCCGTAGTAATAAGAGCTTATTTGTTCTATGCCAAGCAGTGTAGTATTCCAGAAGACTTGATATCTGGGCTAGAATACGGGGTGTTACAGTTTCTGTGAGCCGGGGTGCCACAGAGCTTGGTATCAGGGCAGGTCTGGCTGTAGGACGCGCTAGTCAGCCCGAGCGGTAGAAACCGGTAGTATAGAGTCTGTCTTGTTTGTTTCATTTGTTTGTTGCATAGCATGCATATAGCCTTATTATTTGTTGCTAATGGTTCATCTTGTGAATGTAGTTGGCATCGGTTCGAATCCAGTATAGCTCAGCTCGACATCCCTTCAGTTCCCTTTTCCCTATTCTTCGGTCTTTGGCGTCAGCTCCATCCTAACAGAGTGATGCCAAATGTTCTTGACACTATTTGCAGAAACGGTGCTCAAGTATCACGCCGACTTCTTTCTTCCAGTCACACCTACCATTTCAATGGTATGCTTCTGCCCCAGATCATAACTTTTATCTTGTCGTGTTGGCAACCCTTAATGATCTTAGTCATCAAGAAAGGGCAACGGCAGCAGACTCAGCTTTCCACCGCTATCCTATTCCTTGGACGAGTATGGATTCCTTTCGCCCGCTTGATAATAATGTGGTCGCGACATTCGTGTCCTGCTACATGGTTACCAAGTACATCCTCACCTCCTAGTTAGTCAAGGATGTTACCTTGCTAAGCCAGCACTTGGTGTAGCGATGTTTACACCAACCCTTCCACACATTGATTCGTCCTTGTCCACAGCATCATGGCATGTTAGATCGTAGTCCCGGAGTTCCCACGAGATTTGTGTGCTTAAGTTGGCATGCATATTGTTGTGAAGAGCAGTAATATCTGACATTGCTTGTGTGTGATTTGAATGCCTTTGGTATGCCTTTGTTTGGTTGAGTTGTTTTATTTGCTTCTTTCTTTGGGCCCTCGGTGTTACCTTATTTTCCCTTATGGAAGTTGCTCATCAACAAACATCGAACTCAAAGAAGTAATAAGGAATTCAAACATTTGGAAGAAGCTCAGCTAAACAGCTCATGTCTACATCAGTCCTTAATCCTCACACAGTAATCGTCAAGCCAGCGGGAAGAAAATTCAGGTGCAAGGTCAACAACATATTTTCAGACAAAGGTATGGTTCATGTATAAAGTTTTGGTGCATCTACGAATGAAACGTGAACTATGTTATACTCCGGAAGAAAGCCAAGATTTGTTATGAGTTCAATGTTCAGCAAGGAGGACAGTCTGACAAGTCTTCTCATACAAGTAACCAGACACAAAGATATTATGGATATGTGTATGGTATTCATTCCGCGTATCACCGTATGAAGCTTTTTGTCATGCCCAATATGCGATACTATCCTAAAGAGACTCGAAAGTCCCACTAAGGATAGAACCACATATTGAAACGCTTTTGCAAGGTGGATATCATTACATCAACATTACATAATAGATGGGGATACATACATAAGGCATACAATACCACACAAATACAATAATACAACATACAAGAACAACATCCGACTATGGATGCATCATAAACAGAAACTCAAACAATATCCACCCTGCTAGTCCAGGCTGCCGACCTAGAACCTATCCCCTGATCGAAGAAGCAGAAGAAGAACTCAACGCAAACAAGCATCGCTCTCGCGTCATGATCATCGGATAAACCTGTACCTGCAACTGTTGTTGTAGTAATCTGTGAGCCACGAGGACTCAGCAATCCCATTACCATGGGTATCAAGACTAGCAAAGCTTAAAAGGAAAGGAAGGGGTAAAGTGGTGAGGCTGCAGCAGCGGCTAAGCATATATGGTGGCTAACATACGCAAATAAGAGCGAGAAGAGAAACAAGCGGAACGGTCGTCAACTAGTAATGATCAAGAGGTGATCCTGAACACCTACATACGTCAAACATAACCCAGAAACCGTGTTCACTTCCCGGACTCCGCTGAGAAGAGACCATCACGGCTACACACACGTTTGATGCATTTTAATTCGGATCTGGTGTCAAGTTGTCTACAACCGGACATTAACAAATTCCCATCTGCCAATAACCGCATGCACGGCTTTCAAAAGATTATACCCTGCAGGGGTGTCCCAACTTAGCCCATGATAAGCTCTCGCGATCAACGAAGGAATAGACCTTCTCCTAGGAAGACCCGATCAGACTCGGAATCCCGGTTTACAAGACATTTCAACAATGGTAAAACAAAACCAGCAAAGCCTCCTGCTGTGCCGACAAATCCCGATAGGAGCTGCACATATCTCGTTCTCAGGGCACACCGGATGAGCAAGACGTCGGGTTGGCATAAACCCTGGTTGCCCAGGGGGCGCTGGACATCGCTCAGGTTGGACCAACACTCACAACGAGCACTGGCCCCGGGGGGGGGATAAAATAAAGATGACCCTCGAGAGCGCGACTCCCAAGGGAAAAAGGGCTAGGTGAGGCAAATGGTAAAAGTCAATGTTGGGCCTTGCTGGAGGAGTTTTATTCAAAGCAAACTGTCAAGGGGGTCCCATAAATCACCTGACCACGTAAGGAACGCAAAATCCGGGAACATAACACCGGTATGACGGAAACTAGGGCGGCAAGAGTGGAACAAAACACTAGGCAAAAGGCTGAGTCTTCCACCCTTTACCAAATATATAGATGCATTAATGTTTAGAGCTATCAAACAACATGTTACAGCAACTTATCATTGCAAACAAAGGCATGGCATGAAACTACTAATTTCATAGAACAAAAGTCCCTTACTGACCAAGAGCCAAAAAGGATCAGAAGATATGATGACACCCATGTAAACATGGCAAGTTATATAACAGATTCATACATGGCAGGAACAGAATTATGAAGGCATGTAGATGAGCTTGTGCAACTCACTACAGAGCAATACATGGCATGGAAAGGCAGCCAACAGCAAGAAGGCATGTTTATGAAGCTAAGCATGGCAAGAGCAAGTTCATAGGATGCATGGATCACTAACAATAAGCATGGAAGCAACTGAACTTATTGTTAACAGGCTGACAGCAACATCATTTAGCAACTTTAGAGCAAGACATGAACAAGGTACAGCAAGCTATAAATGCAACCAGGGGCATGGATGGATAGAGCATGATATGTAGATCAAAACATGTTTAGTGATCATCTCCAGATTATGCATAGAATGATTAGTAGCAACATGTTTATATAGCATCACGAAATAACAGATTCAGCCTAGCAAAACAGCAACATCATGAACCCTACTTAACAAGCTCGATTCACTCACCACAAATCATTGCATGACAAGATAAGCATATCATCGTCAAGAAGACATGTTTGTTAAACAAACCAAGTCAAGAACAAGTCCATAGCATGCAAGGATCAACTATAGCAACCTTGGCTAAATTGAATAACAAGTAAACAATCTGCCAGGAAACATTTTGAAGCAAAAGTAGAGCACCAAAATGACATGCTCGACTACTACATAATTTCAACAAAGGGCATGAATGGGTAGAAAATAACCACATGTTCAAAACACCCTTACTGAAGTACCTCTAAATATGCATGGATAACTCTGTAGCCTCAAGTTTACATGGCATGAAAAAACAGCAGACAGGGACTAAAATCAGCAACAGCAAGATGCCTAGTTTGCATGCTTGTGCTAGTCACCACATTGATCACAAAAATACATGGATAGCACCACTGGAAAGATGGCATGGCATAGATCAAAACACATGTAGACATCAACCTCATAGGATGCACAGATTAATCATGGCAAAAATGACAAATGAGCAAGTTATAACAGTTTCAGCAGATTAACATCACTTAGCACTCTTCCAACAGCATTTAGGGCATCAAGATGAGCTCAAATGAAAATGATGCAATGGAATGAAATGATCTACTCGTCGAGGCGAACAATTTGACATATTACACGCGCAAAACGGAGCTACCGATGCAGAGATACAATGACATGAACATGGCATGAAAATTACTGAATCTGGGGACTTAGGCAAAATTTCAGAGGGGGAAAAGTCAACCTCGGGACGGAGGCGTGCGGGACAAGGAGATCTAGGGCAGGGATAGGGGCGTTTGGATCGGCGGTTGGGTGGATCTGATCCAACCCGGGCGGATCCGGCCGAAGCTCCGGCGAGCGCGCGGAAGCCGAGGCGAGGTCGGGGCGGCGTCCGACGGCGGTGGCGCGCGGGGGCGGCAAACGCGGGGCGCGCGGGACGGACGGGAGGGGCTGGCTCGGGCGCGGAGGAGCAGCGCGGGCCTCCGGTCGCCGGTGGGCTGCTCGGTGAGGCGCCGGCGGACGCGGGAGGCGGCGCCGAGCGGCAGGCGCGGCGGAGGAGCGCGCGGGGCGGCCGGGCTCCTCTTGCGGGGGCGATGGCGAGGCGCGACTCCGGCCGAGGCAGCGCGGCGCCGGCCGGCGAAGGCGGCGGGGCACGCCGGCGAGGACGGCGCCGGCGGCGGTGCCGAGCCGCGGCGGGGCGAGGAGGCCGGGCGGCGCGGGAGGCCGGCAGGCGCGCGGCTCCGGCGGCCGGGCCGGGCGGCGGTGGCACGAGGGCCCGCGCGGGCCCGCGATGGGCTCCACGGGCCGGCGGCGATGCCACGTGGCGGCCGCGGATTGGGCGCGGGCGCGGGCGGACGTGTCCGGCCGCCGGGCGGACATGTCCGGCGGCGCGGAGGGAGAGAAGGCTAGGGTTTCGGGGGGATCATCCGTGAATTTCGGGGAGAGGCATATATTTATAGGTAGAGGGAGCTAGGAGAGTCCAAATGAGGAGCGGTTTTCGGCCACGCGATCGTGATCGAACGACCGAGAGCATGGAGTGGAGTTAGATGGGTTTTGGGCCACTTTGGAAGGGGTGTTGGGCTGCAACTCAAAGAGGGCTTTACGGTTACCCGGTTAACCGTTGGAGTACCAAACGACCTCCGAATGAAACGAAACTTGACAGGCGGTCTACCGGTGCTATACCAAGGCCGCTTGGCAAACCTCGGGCCATTCCGAGAAAGTTTCATACCCGCACACGAAGAGAGGCAAGAAGGGGACGCCGGATGACATAGGAGCGCCGGATTGCAAAACGGACAACGGGGAAAAGGCTCGGATGCATGAGACGAACACGTATGCAAAATGAAATGCACATGATGACATGATAAAATGCATATGATGACATGGCAAAATGCAACACTCAAACAAATGTCATGGCAACGACGGCGAATAACTAGCAGACACCTGGCGCATCGTATCTGGGGCGTTACAACACTCCTCCACTAACAAGAGATCTCGTCCCGAGATCTTAGGACCGAGACGGAAGGGAAAAAGGGGATGAGGTGAAACAAGAACTCAAGAGAATAGCAAAGAATCGAGAGCACTCGAGAAGAAGAGAGGAACGACGAGAATGACAAGAATCGAAAGCTCACAGAATCGGATAGAATATGAAATGACTCGTTCTAACCGGAGTGGTTAGAATGAGAAAAGAAACGGACAAGACTGAAAGGATTTGGGCGGCACTCCAGCTGAACATGGAAATAATAGAACACGAGCTAGAGAGAATGGAATGATACTTGATGAACTCTTGAAGAAAGAATTAAATCATGAAGAATTACCATGAAGAACTCCGGTAACCAAAGGACAATGAGATAGAATGAAAGGATGAAAGAATAAGATGAGCCTTGCGATGATTTAGATGGAGGTTCCGACGAAATGACCGAGAAAAATTGAACTCCGGAAAAGAAAAGATGAAAATACTTGGAACTAGAATTTATTCATCAAGAACAGACTCCGAAGAAAAGGGGTTACTCACTTGGACGAAATAAGAATAAGATTTATTGTATGCTTATCCTTCATCAAATTAAATTGATGACAAGCAATGGATTTTGCATGCTACTTATTCTTCTTGAAAGGATTAAGAAGAGATATAGCGCCACCTGAGAAGGTCTTCATGAACCATCGGTAGGATTGGAAAGAATGAATGGATTAACATGATAAACAAGGAAAAGAATCTGAATGAACCACCGTAAGAATTCAAAATGACTGATGAAATAGAATGAATCACCGGGAAGAATTAGAAGAACAAATAAGCTAGAGGGGATTTGGATGCAAAAGAACAAAGAGATCATGAGCTGATTAAAGACGACTTGAACGAAGCACCGGGATAAATAGAGAACGATAACTGGAATGAAGGCCTCCGGTAAAAGAAATGGAAAACAACTTCTGACATACTCTGGATGGGTGAAAAGAATTTGCATGACTAGAAACAATTTGATAGGATAACGTCGAGCTAGCACCACGACTCTCCGGGAGAACGGAGAAGATTTAGGGGAAAAAACTCTTCTTCGGTCTTCACATGATGACGAGAAACACCACCAAAATTACTGAGATATTCCGGGAGAAAGAAAAGCGAAAAGGTTGAGCCAACAATGAAAAGATTTGAAAGCAATCTTGGAGAAGGCATGTGACTGATGAAACTCATTCTTACTCACACTTGAAAAGAATTGAGAATAACTCCGGGGGAATTAGAAGAGTCAGGTAAGATCCTGGGAAAAGACCTACGGGTTAGGGCCCACTGGATAGATAACACCGTTGAAAAAGAATGATGGACAGATAGATGATGCACCGGAACAATTGAAATATTTGAATGAGGTGACAACCTCGAATTAATTCGAACACAGACGAATCTCCTGAGATGTCCTAAGCACTCCAGAAGGATAAACTGGCGAGAAGCAAACGAGCAAGGTGAAAACATTTGAGCCGAGGAAAAGAATATGATCAACCCCAAAAACTTGAATTGAATCCACCGGAGAAGAAAAGAGATGAAGAATGCCAAACGAGATGAGAAATCACCGGTTGAAATAATTAAGGGAAGACTGAAGAGGCTCCACACAAATGAAAATTGATGCTTGAAACAGACTCAAACTCCGGGAAGAAAAAGGGTGGGAGGGCTGGAAAAACACAGACAACTGGAAGGGGGAATCGACGAATAACTTGAGGAGAAAACACCGGATGAATTCATTGAGGAAAGAAAGCAAAGACTTCACACGAGTAGGATGGATACTCGATTACGGACTCCGGTTCCGAGAGGAAGAAGGGTGGGCGGGTGGGAAAACAAAACAACCGAGGATTGAACTCAAAGATGAAGAGACTCGAGTCAACTTGACGAGAAATGCACCGGATGAAAAGAGCTGAGGAACAACGATCGGAAAAACCAACTGCGTGAACCTAAAGAAAAATTTGAAAGGGAAGAGGAGTAATTCAAAACACCTACGTCAAGATTCCTCACTAGAGCGACGAAGGGACTGAGGAGTAAAAGAATTCCTACTCCCCGATATAACTAGACTCCGAAAATAGTTTTCTTCTAGACTCAACAACGGCCAGACTACACGATCAATCAAGGGGGGCTCCTAGGGTCGGTCGAGGCTCTGATACCAACTTGTCACGCCTAATATGCGATACTATCCTAAAGAGACTCGAAGGTCCCACTAAGGATAGAACCACATATTGAAACGCTTTTGCAAGGTGGATATCATTACATCAACATTACATAATAGATGGGGATACATACATAAGGCATACAATGCCACACAAATACAACAATACAACATACAAGAACAACATCCGACTACGGATGCATCATAAACAGAAACTCAAACAATATCCACCCTGCTAGCCCAGGCTGCCGACCTGGAACCTATCCCCTGATCGAAGAAGCAGAAGAAGAACTCAACGCAAACAAGCATCGCTCTCGCGTCATGATCATCGGATAAACCTATACCTGCAACTGTTGTTGTAGTAATCTATGAGCCATGAGGACTCAGCAATCCCATTACCATGGGTATCAAGACTAGCAAAGCTTAAAAGGAAAGGAAGGGGTAAAGTGGTGAGGCTACAGCAGCGGCTAAGCATATATGGTGGCTAACATACGCAAATAAGAGCGAGAAGAGAAACAAGTGGAACGGTCGTCAACTAGTAATGATCAAGAGGTGATCCTGAACACCTACATACGTCAAACATAACCCAGAAACCGTGTTCACTTCCCGGACTCCGCCGAGAAGAGACCATCACGGCTACACACACGGTTGATGCATTTTAATTCGGATCTGGTGTCAAGTTGTCTACAACCGGACATTAACAAATTCCCATCTGCCAATAACCGCAAGCACGGCTTTCGAAAGATTATACCCTGCAGGGGTGTCCCAACTTAGCCCATGATAAGCTCTCGCGATCAACGAAGGAATAGACCTTCTCCCAGGAAGACCCGATCAGACTCGGAATCCCGGTTTACAAGACATTTCGACAATGGTAAAACAAAACCAGCAAAGCCTCCCGCTGTGCCGACAAATCCCGATAGGAGCTGCACATATCTCGTTCTCAGGGCACACCGGATGAGCAAGACGTCGGGTTGGCATAAACCCTGGTTGCCCAGGGGGCGCCGGACATCGCTCAGGTTGGACCAACACTCACAACGAGCACTGGCCCCGGGGGGGGGGGGATAAAATAAAGATGACCCTCGAGAGCGCGACTCCCAAGGGAAAAAGGGCTAGGTGAGGCAAATGGTAAAAGTCAATGTTGGGCCTTGCTGGAGGAGTTTTATTCAAAGCGAACTGTCAAGGGGGTCCCATAAATCACCTGACCACGTAAGGAACGCAAAATCCGGGAACATAACACCGGTATGACGGAAACTAGGCGGCAAGAGTGGAACAAAACACTAGGCAAAAGGCCGAGTCTCCCACCCTTTACCAAATATATAGATGCATTAATAATATAAGAGATATTGTGATATCCCAACCAAAATCCTGTTCACCATGGAGAAATCTTCAACTTCACCTGCAACTAGCAACGCTATAAGAAGGGCTGAGCAAAGCGGTAACATAGCCAAGCAACGGTTTGCCTAGGAAAGGTGTCAAAGGTTAGAGGTTCATGGCAAGATGGGATGACTTGATGAACAAGTGATAGGTATCGCAGCATAGCAATAGAACGAAGCAACTAGCATAGCAATGATAGTAGTGAGATCCAGGGTAGCGGTCATCTTGCCTGAAATCCCGCAGGGAAGAAGAACGAGTCCATGAAGAAGACGAACGGATGAAGCCGAACCAACCGAAGACGAACGAATCCTCACGATCGCAACGAAACAGGAACTATCGAAAAGAAGCACACAACACGGTAAACACACCACACATAGACAGGACATGATGCACAAACAAGCATGATGCGTGACGAAGCTACATGAAGCTACTCATGGCAAGAGATGATGCAAACAAGAGCAACACATCAAGGCAAGTTTAAATGAGGCCGGGAACAACATATAACAATTCCGGTAAGTCCTCATATGCAAATTTCGAAATTGGTCCAGATCGGAACAAACATTATGTTCAAGTTGTTAAACAGCAAGTTAAGATGCACCAAGATGATCTACACGAAAATCTAGTCAAGTTACATATAAAGTTCATTAGATTCGGAGCTACGGTCTAGAAGATATGAGCAAAGCAAGTTAAACATGGCATTGATGCAAAATGCACCCAAACATCAAGCAAACACACCAAAACAAGGATGCAACATGATAATATGAAGCTCCATGCAAAAACAAGCAAGTTTCATATAGAGCACACTCAAAACGGAGCAACGGTGCAACACGCACACATTATACAAGTCATAGGAACAATCTGTCCAAACAGCAAGTAGGCATATTGCAGGCATCAAAACAACAAGCTACATCACCCCAACATAAGAACAAAAGGCATGGGAATGGTGTACAGGTAAAGCATAACAAATCATGAACACTGAGCTATCTCCAGAAATCACTAGAACATGCTCAAACACTCATGGTAAGATTGCAAATAATAACAGTTTCAGACATATCAGGAAATAACATCAGGTTGCAATGTTTAGAGCTATCAAACAACATGTTACAACAACTTATCATGGCAAACAAAGGCATGGCATGAAACTACTAATTTCATAGAACAAAAGTCCCTTACTGACCAAGAGCCAAAAAGGATCAGAAGATATGATGGCACCCATGTAAACATGGCAAGTTATATAACAGATTCATACATGGCAGGAACAGAATTATGAAGGCATGTAGATGAGCTTGTGCAACTCACTACAGAGCAATACATGACATGGCAAGGCAACCAACAGCAAGAAGGAATGTTTGTGAAGCTAAGCATGGCAAGAGCAAGTTCATAGGATGCATGGATCACTAACAATAAGCATGGAAGCAACTGAACTTATTGTTAACAGGCTGACAGCAACATCATTTAGCAACTTTAGAGCAAGACATGAACAAGGTACAACAAGCTATAAATGCAACCAGGGGCATGGATGGATAGAGCATGATATGTAGATCAAAACATGTTTAGTGATCATCTCCAGATTATGCATAGAATGATTAGTAGCAACATGTTTATATAGCATCACGAAATAACAGATTCAGCCTAGGAAAACAGCAACATCATGAACCCTACTTAACAAGCTCGATTCACTCACCACAAATCATTGCATGACAAGATAAGCATATCATCATCAAGAAGACATTTGTTAAAAAAAAACCAAGTCAAGAACAAGTCCATAGCATGCATGGATCAACTATAGCAACCTTGGCTAAATTGAATAACAAGTAAACAATCTGCCAGGAAACATTTTGAAGCAAAAGTAGAGCACCAAAATGACATGCTAGACTACTCCATAATTTCAACAAAGGGCATGAATGGGTAGACAATAACCACATGTTCAAAACACCCTTACTGAAGTACCTCTAAATATGCATGGATAACTCTGTAGCCTCAAGTTTACATGGCATGAAAATAACAGCAGATAGGGACTAAAATCAGCAACAGCAAGATGCCTAGTTTGCATGCTTATGCTAGTCACCACATTGATCACAAAAATACATGGATAGCACCACTGGAAATATGGCATGGCATAGATCAAAACACATGTAGACATCAACCTCATAGGATGCACACATTAATCATGGAAAAAATGACAAATGAGCAAGTTATAACAGTTTCAGCAGATTAACATCACTTAGCACTCTTCCAACAGCATTTAGGGCATCAAGATGATCTCAAATGAAAATGATGCAATGGAATGAAATGATCTACTCGTCGAGGCGAACAATTTGACATATTACATGCGCAAAACGGAGCTACGAATGCAGAGATACAATGACATGAACATGGCATGAAAATTACTGAATCTGGGGACTTAGGCAAAATTTCAGAGGGGGAAAAGTCAACCTCGGGACGGAGGCGTGCGGGACGAGGAAATCCAGGGCAGGGACGGGGGCGTTTGGATCGGCGGTTGGGTGGATCTGATCCAACCCGGGCGGATCCGGCCGGAGCTCCGGCGAGCGCGCGGAAGCCGAGGCAAGGTCGGGGCGGCGTCCGACAGCGGTGGCGCGCGGGGCCGACTCGGGCGCGGAGGAGCAGCGCGGGCCTCCGGTCGCCGGTGGGCTGCTCGGCGAGGCGCCGGCGGACGCGGGAGGCGGCGCCGAGCGGCAGGCGCGGCGGAGGAGCGCGCGGGGCGGCCGGGCTCCTCCTGCGGGGGCGATGGCGAGGCGCGGCTCCGGCCGGGGCGGCGCGGCGCCGGCCGGCAAAGGCGGCGGGGCACGCCGGCGAAGACGGCGCCGGCGGCGTGGCCGAGCCGCGGCGGGGCAAGGAGGCCGGGTGGCGCGGGAGGCCGGCGGGCGCGCGGCCCCGGCGGCCGGGCCGGGCGGCGGCGGCGCGAGGGCCCGCGCGGGCCCGCGATGGGCTCCGCGGGCCGGCGGCGAGGGGGCGGCAGCGATGCCACGTGGCGGCCGCGGATTGGGCGCGGGCGCGGGCGGACGTGTCCGGCCGCCGGGCGGACATGTCCGGCGGCGCGGAGGGAGAGAAGGCTAGGGTTTCGGGGGGATCATCCATGAATTTCGGGGAGAGGCATATATTTATAGGTAGAGGGAGCTAGGAGAGTCCAAATGAGGAGCGGTTTTCGGCCACGCGATCGTGATCGAACGACCGAGAGCATGGAGTGGAGTTAGATGGGTTTTGGGCCACTTTGGAAGGGGTGTTGGGCTGCAACTCAAAGAGGGCTTTACGGTTACCCGGTTAACCGTTGGAGTACCAAACGACCTCCGAATGACACGAAAGTTGACAGGCGGTCTACCGGTGCTATACCAAGGCCGCTTGGCAAACCTCGGGCCATTCCGATAAAGTTTCATACCCGCACATGAAGAGAGGCAAGAAGGGGACGCCGGATGACATAGGAGCGCCGGATTGCAAAACGGACAACGGGGAAAAGGCTCGGATGCATGAGACGAACACGTATGCAAAATGAAATGCACATGATGACATGATAAAATGCAGATGATGACATGGCAAAATGCAACACGCAACCAAATGTCATGGCAACGACGGCGAATAACTGGCGGACACCTGGCGCATCGGATCCGGGGCGTTACACTTTTGGTATAAAAAGCTAAACCTTCCTTCACACGCTACTAGAAGATGCTTACAACATAAGGTTCCTCTATCTTCCCTAGTAAGACATATGGATAGCTTCCGGTCCAAGATACCTAGTCTTCCAATGCAAGATACCTCGGTAAAAGTTTGTAGCATAAGGAAATGAATCTTTCTCAGTAAGCAATCAGAGGAGAAGCTTCTTAGGTACGGAACCCAGCCTTCTCCGGCACGCTACCATGGCAAAAGCTTCGAGCATAAGATATCTAGCCTTCTTTAGCAAGCTAGCCGGGTAGCTTCTGACATAAGATATCTTGTCTTCTTGAGTTCAACACCACACCATTATCAGTGTTGCTACAAGATATGGCACAGTGAGTTGGCAGTATATGATAGTGCAGCTCAAGAAACAGATTCACAACAAGTTTGTCTACCTTAGGAATCAAGTGTGCGGGTACATATACTACCTATATATGGTGAGCATGCAGCACTGGTCATGCAAGTCACTCACACAAGGATTCAACTATGTTCAAGAAGATCTACCAAAGGAAGATAGAAATCCTACCACCACTTGAGCTTGGACTAAAGAAAGAAAGTCCCATATACATTGCATGTGATGCAAGAATCCACAAGTTGTGAAGCAGATAACACAGAATTAGCAATCTTGACGATGGTCACCAAGGTAAAAAAAAATCCACACCCGACAATTTGATATCAGGAACTCTTGTCACCATCTTGTATGATTGGCCATAACAACGAGCTCCGTACAACTACCGGCCCCATGTACGGATCATGTTTATAAGGACCCTTGTCTTGAGCAAGAACAATATGGAATATTACACCAACAATACCTATGCTCGTAAGGACCAAGGACATATGTGGCCAAGCTATTTCAACAAGGGACCAGATGAAGAACATAAATCAGGAAGTAAAACTGGCAGCAAAGGTATGATGATTCTTGCACGACCACCATGGTCTGGATAACCACGTTAGTTTGAGACCATATGAATATATCGACAACATGGGTAAGTAAAAAGCCAAACAACCAGCTCAGATTATGTGCTCTCACTTGTGGAACTAACTACAAGTACAACCTGTCACAAAGAGTATCTTCCTATCAGAAAGACTGCCAGTCCAATCTCAAGATGCTACTGTTTGAGGTGTGCCACATATATAAGGCTATACCCACTGCTCCAGATAGGAGACATTCGAATCTTTTGTACAGTTTTGAAGCTCGAGACAAAGAAGCAAATGCAGACAATTCAGTACCACCTATGGGCAGTCAGATTCCGTCAGGAGAATGACTATGACTCTCAGCACTGTTTGAACCAGGAAGACATGCATTTATTTGAACAACCCGACGGAAGTAACAAAATGATTTGACACAAGAGGAAGGATCTGCCAGAATTTTGGAAATGGTGAAGCAAACCACCCATAGTGAGGTAACAAAATCATGTGAACATTAGGGGGACAACATACAAACGAAAGCGATACCCGAGTTGGAAATGGTGTCTCAATTCATACTTGTTCTCTGAGAAACCAAATCTCGAGGACGAGATTTCTTTCAGGGGGAAGGTTTGTAACACCCTGGATTTTGGCCCTTTCTTTTTCTTTTGGATTGCATTGGATTTGTGCTTTGATTTCTTTTTTAGTGGCTCTATGGTCTTCAAACCTGGGAAGACCATCTCTGATTCCCCTCTCTAGTGGCTTGTCATCCTAAAATTCTTCTCGAGGCCATGCCATTTGCATCTTAGCCCAACCACAAATCCTTTTCTTTGGAATATTCCTTTTTCTATTAAAGAAATAACCCTGTTTGACCTAGGTTGTGAAGCAACCTATATTTCTATCTTCCACAAAATTCCCAAATAATTCTCATAATTTGTTTGGATCATATATGTCCCAAATATGTCCAAATTTCCTCTCCTAGCCCAAAGATAATTCACCAATTTTTATTATTCATTTTTTTCCAGAGTGGTCTTCTATGAAGGAAGTGCCACATGTCTTTTCTTAATTGTTCCCAAAATTTGGGCATGCTCTTGCATCCAAATCTTTTCCTCATGCCAAAATTCAGCTCTATTTGCCAAGCCAATCTTCCTCAGCAATTTTCCAAATTTTCTGTCAGATGGAAGCCTTGTTGAAGGAAGTACTAGCTGGGAATCCAAATGAGTTGAAATTTTGCAAGCTCCTTCATGTGCTCATATCATGACTCTCCACCAGTTTTCATCCCCATACAATCATCTATGCGAGCACATCATCAAATATTTGCTTCTGTTAATATTTTTTGCTTGTAAAGCAAGTATATTATATTGCTTCATTATTGCTAAAAATTTACCAGAGCATTCTCCTAGCCATAAAACCTTTCTGTAGCAAATTTGGGATCAATTAAGTAAGACAATATTCCTTTAAAATTTTCTCAAGTTTCTGGACAGACAAGAACATTGTGAAAGAAGTACCATTTGAGCAAGTCCAATTGGTATGAACTTTTTACGGCATCTTCATCTGTCCATATAATTATGCCTTGCCAAATTTCAGCCCAAGCAATCACTCCATGTGAGTGCACCATCCTAATCTAGTTTCTGGACCATATTTCGAGTTGTAAAGCAACTATGATGAATATTGGTCATAATCCTCTAAAACTCCACAGGATCATAGTCCTTCCTACCCTATACCTCCTAGACATCAAGTTTGGCTCCTTCCCATTATCATTTGATCACAGATGTGCAGTCAAGTTTGCTACACCATGCTTCTAGTGAAGCCTCACATCTGATCTTGGTTTCTTTTGATGATCTTTCACCTCCTACAGTCTCCAGGGTGCAGAGACAACATGCTAGACATCGTTTCCCTTCCTCTAGTGTCCCATCCTTTCCTTTTTATGCGGTGACCGTGTGGATTCTTGCCTGTGCACGCGCTCTGTCTGCTATGCCTGCGATCTGAGCGTTGGGTTGCGTCGGGCAGCTCCTTTCCGTCGATGTCCGCGCATCTGGTGGTGCCGACCTGATGCCCCCTCTCTCCCATCGCTCTCCAGCTCCCTGCCCCATCCTGTAGCTAGCTCGCCAGTGGTAGATGACGCGTGCCCACGGGCGCACTGTGGCCTACAACCTCTGTCCGTCGCCATGTCGTCCTCTTCCCTGCTCGGCCTACGCCCACACGCCCCTGGGGTCACGGGCGTCTGCCCTTTGTTCTCTCATGTCGCCTCAACCGCCCGAGCACGCCTGCGTGCCCACGCGTCCGCAGCTCCGACCACGTGTCTGCGGCGACCTCCATCTCGGGCCACCTTGTTCCCGCTATATAAAGCCACCCCGGTCTTGCCTCTCTTCACCAGTCTTCTCTACTCCCTCCTAGAAACCCCCCTGCCATCTCAATTCGAGGAACGGAACTCATATTCCCACTCGCCATCCACCTCGCCGCTCGGCCATCTCCACCACCCACTCCCTCCGGCCCTCCCAGCACCTCTCGAGCGCAACTCCGAGCCCCTAATGACCTTCAGTTCATTCCTCACCCCTCCTTTGCTTCCATTACGGCCAACATCATTGACTTCCCTCGACACCTGAAGCCCGTCGCCGCCGAGACGACAATGCCGACGTGGTCAGACCTCCATTTAAAACCCCACGGGTATAGGGAGATCTGCATCTGCGCTCTTGACCTGTTCCCGCTATCGCCCGTCTCTCCCAAGGCCTCCTTGCTAGCTAGCCGCGCCGGTGAGCTCTGGCCTCACCTCTGCGAGGCGCGCGCGGGAGAAGGACGAAGGCCCTGCGGGTGGGCCCCTCCTGTAAGCGTCTCAACTGGCTTGACCCAGCCTGTTAAGTGGAGGCGTATTCCACAGGGATACGTCTTCCGCTTTTGAAGGCGCATTCTACTAGAGCCATGGTTAGGAATGCACTTTCCTTTATGGGAAACGTATTTTCTAAAGTGTGCCTTCTCTTTTATATCAGTGGAATAACTATCTAGGACTCGCATGTAATTAAAATAATTGCAGAAAGATCCCTGGCAGAAAAACTACTATATGTTTTCACTCACAACTCTGAATCATGTGATTCCAAAGCCCACGTTCTCTATTCATCGAGCCCATTCCGATCGTATCATTTTCACGATGTTGTAAGATTCTAAACATGACCACTTTGCCCCTGCCCTTAGTCAGCCCACTCCGAGAGAGAAAGTTTTCTGGCGATTCTTTCCGCAAGGTTCTCGCACTTCTTCCCAGTGAATCCCTCCATCCCAGGCAAGCCACACCCCCCACTTGCATGATTGCAATGCAATGCAATGGTTTATTTATTTAAACCTTCTTAAAACCTTGCATTAGTTATATATGATTTTTTTCATGGCATTTTCTTGGGGTGCTACTTGATCTTGCTATTGCCATGATGATGCTTGGAGTTCTATGACAAATCGTTTGCAGACTAGGGAGGACATGTCGCCATTAGTGGCTAATATTATTATTGGGACAATTGCATTTTTACCCCTAGTTGGAAGCTACCCACGGGTTTTGCCCTTTCTTTTTGACCCTGCTCAGTCTTGCCCTTAGATTTTCCCCCGAGGTCTCCCGAATGCCCTTTGACCGTTTGACCAATACTTTGAAAATACACAAAAAAATCACATGAACTCAGAAAAATGCAAATAAGATATTAAAATTTTCAGATAAAGATTAGCTTTATGTGCATGTCATTTGCATTCAGGATAAAAGCAGAGTTTAAACTACCTGAGGTTATTAATGTTATAACATAATTAAAAATAAAAAGGTATAAACAATATACTTTTCATGAATAAAAATTCCATGCAAGTTTAGGTGATGATTTCTAAACATCCCAATATCTTATTTGCATGTTTTGATTTCATATCAACTTGTTATGAATCTTCAAACAACTTTGACAATCATTTTCAAACTTCATCACAAGTTGATATGAACTCGGAAAAATGCAAATAAGATATTAGGATGTTCAGAAAACATCACCTACATTTGCATGCAATTTTTATTCAAGAAAAAGTATTTTTATACCCTTTTATTTTTAATAATGTTAATAACATTAATAACCTCAAGTAGGTTAAACGACACATTTTTCTTGAATGCACATGACATGCACATAAAGGTAATGTTTATCTGAACATTGTGATATATTATTTGCATTTTTTCTGAGTTCATATGAATTTGTTACGAATCTTCAAAGTATTGGTCAAACGGTCAAAGGGCATCCGGCGACCTTGGAGGCAAATCTAAGGGCAAATATGAGCAGAGTCAAAAAGTAAGGGCAAAACCGATGGGTAGTTTCCATCTAAGGGCAAAAATGCCTTTGTCCCATTATTATTTTTTTCATTAGAATAGTATGGGATATTATGCTTTGGATCATTTTTTGGATATTGCTTGGATCACAGGTTGATATGGTATCAAAGTATCAGTTATCACAGGTCTACCTGGTCAGGTGCCACCGAACCGGGCTTTTCCAATGCAACCACATTTTCCTTTATGAGAAGGCCCTAATGTGGTCTATTGTTATGCCTCTCACCGGTGCCTCCAACTAGGGAAGGTTATGTTCATGCGCTACCCTGATCAGGTAGGCGTCCATAAGCCTTATGTGCCCGAGTTGTATGGTATACCATTGTCCCTGTTTGGGACCGTTTATGTTTTGTTTTGCCACGACGGTGGCCGTTGGATGTCTAGAGTGGTATCGGGGCCACACATGACTTAGACAAAAGGGGAGTTCGTTGGAGTGGCCAGGAGAATGTCATGGGGTAGATTGGTTTTTTCGGAACGCCGTTGGTCCACCCAAATGGGAGTACGAGGCCATGGGTTCTGTGATGTGGGTACATTGTACTGACCTCTGCAGAGCGTGTTTAATCAATCGATAGTCGCGTCCTCGACCATGGGCATAGTTCATACTAGGTCACACCATTCGATCAACATTCACATGACGGAATGACTTATTAGATGAATTATATGTTGATATGTGAGCAGTAATAGTTTGGCAGGATGTAGATGGTGATGTTGGGATGATCTTAAGGATGTTTATTCAGTTTGTGATGTGGTCATGTGGTGATCACGTGGAGGTATTGATCACTAGGTGATCGAGGTGATATATTGCTTGGCTGGATAGCCAAGACTGAGATGGTTCTTGATATCCGAGATGTTGGTTCATTAGTATTGTAGTAGTTTCATATCATGCTTATTAGTTGCTTTCACATCATAGTAGTTGATCATAACTTAACCTGTTAATGATATGTTGTTGTTTTGCCTTGATGCTTTTGGTTGTTGTGAGTTTGCAAGTACATTCAATATACTGACCTAGCATGTCATGCCAGATTGTAGGTGATGTCGTGATTGACTGCTTGTCGAGGTTACCAATCATGCAAGCTAGACCATGTCCCAGCCAGAGTCCCTACGGAGTGGAGTTCACTACCGTCGTTGTTGTTCCACTGCTAGAAGTTTTTCGCTACTACGATTTGTTCCGCTGCTAGGATAGAACTACCCTAGCAGGCGTAGTGTCGCCATGCTGATTTGATCCTTTATAACATCATACCCTTGTACCATTATCCTTTGTACTAAGAGCTGATTTTCCTATGCCAAGCTGTGCCGTATTCCAGTAGACTTGATCTCTGGGCTGGAATACAAGGTGTTCCAGTTTCTCTGAGCCAGAGTGCCACAGCAGGGGCCGAAGAGTCAGGCGTCATGGACGAGGTTGAAGCCTCAGACCAATAGGAGAAGATCCCTAAGATCTCAAAGAGGATCTCGGCCAGTCATCGGGCCAGCCGATGTCTGCTCCGGCTCCACCATCACAGCTGGAGAGTACTCGCCCCTACACACAGGCCCTTGGGTCCGAGGTCATCGTGCCACCCTCTCCTACTGCCGAAGGGCGAGCTAGCGTGGGGTGGACCAAATAAGTGGAGGAGTCCTTGAAGGGCTCCTCCCTCAAGGAGGAGCATCATGCCTTGATAGGCGCGATGCTGCAGGGCTTTCGGGTCGCAGGGGCCAGCCTGCAGAAGGTTTTCAAGAACCTCGTCATTAGCTTCGAGGTACTCTTTTATCCTTGTACAGGAGTAATTGTTGTATTTAAATTTTCTTTGTAACTCCATGCACCAGTCCGAGGAAATACCCTTGTGGCCTTCTAAATGGCTCGGTCAATGAGTAGCCCCCAAGCCCAAAGCCGGTATCAAGAAACCGGCGTTGGGGTCGGGTATTAGTAGGAGCTTGACGTGCAGCCCTCGGGATGCTGCCTAACAAAATAAGACAATCATCCTGGATTTCCAATAATTTATTGCGGGCTTCTGTAGCAAATTCTTGTTTGCAGGTTTTGACCTCAGCTCCGAGCTCCATCTCCGAGGAGAGCGTGGAAGTAGACCGGAAGCTTGAGAGGTCCTAGGAGGACCTCAGCCTGATGAACTAGAGGTTCAAGCAGTCTCATGGTAAGCAACCCGGACTGGTGTTATATAAGTGTAATATTGAATAAAAAATTTGTGATGTTTTTGACTTTGGGTGGAGGACTCATGCCGAGCTGTTTGAGTGACAACATCTTTGTCTGAGCTTGAGACGCTCAAGGATGATCTCAAAAAGGCTCGGGGAGGTAGAGCATCATAAGGTTGTGGCCGCGAAGGCGGAGAAGGCCTGAGCTGCCGAGAAGGTGGCTGGGGAGAAGGACCGGGTGCGGGTCCAGGAGGTTGAGGAGACCCTCAAGGGCATGTTCGAGGCACGTGAGAGACTTCAGGCATAGGGGAAGCAATTGAAGGAGGAGCTCAAGAAGATCTAGCTTGCACACTCTAATCTCCAGACCGTGGCCCAGGCTGACCGTGAGGTACTACAACAAGTGGAGCAAATCGCCACGGGTAAGCTATATTTATTGCTATGTGTGTTTGGCAGCAAAGGGTGCATCAAGCTCACCCAACTATGGCGTTCCGCAGAGATCTTCGCGGATCTTTCGAACAGCGTTGCGGATGCCATCCAACACTTTGACCTGTTGGAGGATCATGAGCTGGAGAAGGCATTCTAGGGGTAGTTCCCTGGGTCTCCGTCATCACAGTTGTTGAATCATCGAGTGAAGTAGCTAGCAGAGTTATTCCGCATGGCGAGACTGGTGCTTCAAGACCTCTGCGTTGTGTTGTGGCCTGCTGAAACCCTGCCGACCAGCTTCTTCGGCCTCTTGGCCCGTCTGTGAGACGTTGTCTCGTGCATTGATAGTTGGAGGAGTTCCTCATGCTTTGAAGGAGCTCGGAGGCCATACGCCTGCGTGAAGACGCACTTTCGGAAGGTTGATGTGGTAACAGCTGGTATGAGTCCCATGGAAGGGAATCCGCGCACTGCACACCAGTTCTCACCGAGGTGGAGAAGGGAGCCCGGGTTACCGAGGCCATGTGTCCAACAGACACTTTGTATTTGAAGGTAGCACTTCGGAATGTCGAAGTTTTTGAAATGTACAAAACTTACCATTTGCTTGAATGAGTATGGCTTTAAATTCCCTCATATATTTGTGTTTTTTAATTAATTTTCCTCTTGTGCGACCATGTTAAACTGAAAGTGGCCAGTCGTCGGCTTCTTCCCCAGTGTAGAATATACAAAGGGTGTTCCTTGAGGCACTTTTGACCCTTGGCTGATGTCTCGGTACCCGGAGGCGGTCTGTACTTGTAGGAACTAGGCAATCAGACTATAACGACTTTATAAGTTTCACTTGTTCATAGGAGTTTGACTATGGGGGCTGATGATGAGCCCCTAATATGGGAAGTGGTCGGCGTAGCAAACCGAGTTCTACGCCATGACGCACTTCGGCTAAAAAGGAAGCCCTTCATTTGACACGGGTGATCTCTATCGTCACATTGCTTAACATGGGCTTCAGATGGCCGACCAGTTTGTGCTTAACTAGATAGTCAGTTCGACTTTCTTCACTCAGGTGCTCTACCAACTAACTTGGCGGAACTATCAAGTGGTTCTCCCATTACACCCTTAGCCAAATTCATCGGGAACATAAGAGGTACACATAGGAGTAGGGCAACCCAACTATTGACCAAAATCAAGGTTCAAAACTGATGCATGGGCCGACTAGGTTAGTACCCCCTAGTCCGAGACACCGTCAATAACAGATTTTTTGTTTGGGCCATAATGTCATGGATGTGTCGTTTTTTGTAGTGGGTGCTCATCGTCAACTATGGCCATCGTGTTGTCCATTGTATGGACTCATTGTGGGTAGGCACGTTGTCATGTATGAGACCTTGCACCAAAAAAGATGACATGATAGGAGTAGAGGTTAAGTCTTTAGAAATTGAAGTGGCCTCACATGCCCTATCAACTATGTCGGCATTCAGGGACCAGGGGTACCCAGATCTGTCTGCCTGCGGCCCATGGCATGACCCCATCAACGGCCAGGTACAACCCAGCTATGGGGCCTCAAGACAAGACCCTCGGGAGGGCCCCGGCCTCGCGAGGAGAATGATGCCAAGACCTCCAGAGGGGCGGCCTCCCCAGGCGGCCTCCCGAGGAGCGGAGATTTCTATGCAGGTACTCAGCCTCGTGAGGCTGCGATGACGTGAGCCATGACGTCCAAGGCCAGGCGGGTGCCAGCGGGCGCAGAGGAGACAGTTTCCCTTTCGGTGCTAAGGGAGCAAGGATAGACGTGGGTTCCTGAGGAGTCCTCCAAAGATTACCATTCCGGTACAATAAGACCAAGACCACAAGCTCGGTAGGACAGACATCGCCTAGCCCACCGTTGCGTCCCGCCCAGAAGCTTTGCAGGCGAAGACCACCTTTTTTCAGGATAAATGTACTGCTTGTCCCCTTTTGAATTGGCTGTTGTGGGATCACTTCCCGCCTAAGTTTTGAGGGAAGAGGACCAAGGCCACTATAAATATAGGCTAGCCACCACCGTAGAGGGGATCGAATCCTTTCCACCCTCAACACCATAGCCCTCGTGAGGCTGTTCACCCACTTTAGTTGTTCATCCTCAGCCCCTCATGAGGCCAATCCACCACAAAGTAGGAGTAGGGTGTCACACCGCGAGGTGGCCTGAACCTAGGTAAACTACCGTGTTAATCTTCTTCCCTGCCCACACGAATCCGATGAGGCTATAGGGTGGTGAGCTGGACACTTGAGAGGTTGAGATCTTTGCACACGCCCCAAAGTTCAAACCTTCTTGGGTCTGCAGAGTCCTGAATCCGACATTTGGCACACCAGGTAGGGGCGTGTCGAAGTCTTTATTCCACCTTTGATTCGTCTTTGCTTAGTCGTTCCCATGGCCGACGCACGCCGGATCCGCACTGAGCACAAGGCTGCTCGCATCTCCCAGACGGCACCCGTGGGCAACGGCTCCCCGCGCCGCTCTGCCTCCCCCGTGGCTAAAGCTGCCACTAACCCTGCTGCTTGCGAGCAGCAGGATTCCTCGCTGCCACCCTCCATGCGACGCGATGGCCACACCACCACTCCGTCGCCCACTCCTGCCACGCACTACTAGGAAAAGGGCTATAGATGAAATTGACACTAATGGCACACCAGAGAAGTGGTGCGCCACTACTATATACTAATGGCGCACCATTTGGTGATGCGCCATTAGTGTGGAAGACACTAATGGCGCACGAGACACTAGGTGCGCCACTAGTAACAATTTTTTTCCATTTTTCCAAACATACTTGTCGGGGAAACTGATCCACGAACACCTATGGGACCGGCGGACCAAGCCCCTTTCGGTTCGGCGGGGGACAAAGATCACACAAAGAGCAGATCGAGGCGAAGCACACGAGCAGTTTACCCAGCTTCGGAGCTCTCCGGAGAGATAATACTCCTACTGCTGCTTGTCTGATTGTATTGTGTTCTTGCTCGAGAGCGCTGAGTGCTACAGTACACTCAAGAACGAGCGTGAGTGTGTTCTGGCTTCGAACCTTTCGACCCCCCCTACGTTGCGCATGGGCCTCCTTTTATATGCTCCAGGGGTCACCGACAAGTGGCAACGCATGCAAGGGCAAAAATGGAACAAGAGCTGCGGTAGGTACAAGTACATGCACTGTGTATACAGTGTATCATACCTAACCCTGACGGCAGGGGACAAATGCATTAAATGCCCGTCTGTGTCGCCCAAACAGTGCAGAAAGGGACCGTCAGGGGCGCCACCGCTTGCCACGATGGCAATCTTGTCAGCGCCGCTTGCCACCGCGCACCGCTGGCTGCACGGCCCCTCGCCACGCGCGCCTGGAAAGGCCCCAGGGCGACACGTTGGTGGATGTGCTGGAGCGCGGGTGCGGAGTGGTCGCTTGCCGCGGCAAGTGCCTTGCCGCGGTCGTTGTCTTGTCGTGCCCGGAAGCTTGTCGCTCACCGGGCCTTGCCGGGACGCGTGGCGCGACGCGGCAAGTTCCTTGAGATGCCTTGGTTGGCCTTCCCGGCAAGCTCCTCTTGCCGGGGCCTTGTCTCCTTGGCTTAAATACTTTGTTCTTGAATGGCTTCCCGGCAAGTTCCTCTTGCCGGGGCCTTGTCTCCTTGGCTTAAATACTTTGTTCTTGAACGGCTTCAAAGGAACCATGGAGGACCTTGGCGGTCGCACGGCAAGCCTTGCCGCGGGGTGCTGCGACTGCCCGTGCACAAGTTCGGGATACTAGGGTACCCCTACTCTAGTACACCGACAGGAGCCCCCGGGCCTGGGCCACACATGGTGCCGAGCGCTATTGGGCCAGGCCCAAAACAGGGCACGGGCACGCACGGCCTGGGTTATGCCGTTTCTCACTCCGTATCCACCGTGCCCTCCCGAACGGCATGCGTCGAATGCGGCGTCGTGGGAGAGATCGTGGGTGGTTTCTTTATTCGGAAAAGCATAACGTCCGCCTCCTCCCTCTTTATAAGTAGAGGAAACAGGGGCAGCTCGCCCATCTCGCCGATTGCTACTCCAAAATCTCCGCCACTCCCCCCCTTCTTGTCAAAGCCGAAAGAGAGCAGCGCTCCGCCCCCCATCGCCACCAGTACCACCAACGCCATTGACCTCTCCCACCACCTCCACCATGGCTCCGAAAGCCGACAAGGGGAAGGGCGTGAAGTCGGCCGAGGCGTAGCGGCTTGCGGCGCTGCGGAAGGAGCGGGAAATCTCCCCCCCCCAGCTCGCCGCGAAGGAGCAGAGGGAGTACTACTACCTTTTCTAGTTGACGCAGACGCGAGCGCATCCGTGCATGAAGGTACTCTCAGCAGCCGCTTCGGAGCTAGCTCCGACTGGATACCCTTTCTTCGCACTGTTCTTCTATTGCAGGCTCTGCCTGCCTTTCTCCGAATTCTTCTGTGATATCATGAACACCTACGGGTTCCACCTCCTTGACTTCACCCCCAATGCCGTTCTGACCATGGCAGTTTTCGCACACCTCTGCGAAAACTTTGTCGGAGTCTATCCCAATGTAGCCCTCTTCCGCCACTTCTTTATGCCTCGAGTTGAGAGAGGAGAGCCCTTATCTGGTGGAATCGCCTGGATCTCGAGGACCGGCAAGAAGGAAGCCTATCTGGAAGGAGAGCTCCGCAGCAAGTGGGATGAGTGGAGAGCAGATTGGTGCTGGATCGTCGAGGAGAACCCGCAGCCGTTTACCGCCCAGTGCCAAGCCCCAGTAGTGCGTGGCAACGATTGGAGCAGCGTGGCCCCGGAAGATGCTAGGCTGAAGATTGCCGTCATCAGGATCCTACACCTCAGGCTTGCCGGGCTCACTATAGGCGCGTTGGCGCAGACTTTCTTCGCCGCCGCATCGCCCCCCTGCAGGAGAGGAGGAGACCCGCCTGGGAATTCCAAAACGCGACGGATATCATGAGGCTGCGCCCGGGCCTTAATTTCAACTTCACCATCTTGGAACTGGATGCAATGCTCTTGGAGCTGTTCAAGCACGATCCTGAGCATCCCGGAGCATTCAGGTTGCCGAGAAGCGTCGTCCCGCTATGCAACAACTCGTCGCTTGACCGCATCCGTGCAATGATGCCGCTGTGCGACTCGCATGGAATCGTCCCCACTTGGCAAGAGCCTGCAGATGACGTCGTGCATGAGTTCTTTGACGGGCTGGCGGAAGTGGCAGCTCGCCCCGATGACCAGAAGAGCCTCACCCGCGACACCACTGACGATGAGATGCAGCGCATCGCCACCAGGATGGAAGAGGTGGCAGCAGCCGCTGCCGCAGGCCAGTTTGGATTCACCGTGGAGGAGGCAGAGGCAGCAGAGGCGGCAAGCCTTGCCGAGTGAGAGGAGCTTGCCGGTGAGGAAGAGCTTGTCTGGCCTGAAACTGAGTCGAGCGAGCCTGCCGAGGGTGCGAGCGACTCGTTGAAGATCGGCTCCACCTCTTCTCCACCTTCAGCCAGCTCGCTGCAAGCGGAGCCCCAAGCTCCACCAAGAAGGCATCTCCGCAGGGCCGGGGATGCAACAGGGCGACAGACGAGTCAACAGCCGCTGCGCCGCGCGACGCGCTCCACCGCGGCAAGCACTGTTGCCGCGGGAGCGCCTCACGCCGCTGCGGCAACTGGAGTGGGGTCCTCCCGGTCCGCCGCCGCTGCCCCCGCCAAGCGGACAAGGGAGCCTACTCCTCCGCCTCGTCGCATCGGAGGCGAGCCGGACTTCGATCTCTCCGCGCTCAGCTCCGACGAGGAAGAAGAAGAGTAAGATTCTCTGCTGTACTTGTATTTCTTCAATCCTTGTTGTTTTGTCTTGTATCTGACTTGCTTCATTCTGAACCCATTCCTTTTCAGGACGCTGGCCCAGAGAGCAGCGAAGAGAGCCAAGGCCCCGGTGATTGTCATCGAGGACGAACCCACTGCGAAAACAAGGGACGCGCCTGAGACTACCCTGCCGGACCCGGCAACTACTCCCCAAAGCAGCCCCCAGCGCAGCCCCTAGCGTAAGTATATGGTTTACTTCTTACTATTAGGCGTGCATGGGTGCTCTTTATTTGCTGATATCTTGATTGCTGGGTTGTGTAGGAGCAGAGCAGCCTCACCAGGAGTGCCCGGAAGCTGCTCCCGAAATGACATCTGCTTCGACTACGCTGACAAGGGAGGATTCCCCGGCAAGGGAGCATTCTCCGGCAAGGGAGAATTCTCCGGCAAGGGACAGTTCTCCGGCAAGGGGCAGCGCCAGCGATCCTCCGGTGGTTGAGACCACGAATGCAGATCCTTGCACAGGTAACCCTCTTGCCTGAAAACTTCCCTTGGGTTCTTCTTCTTCTGATTTTCTTTTTGAATATTTTCTTGACTTTTCTCCCTCTTCCGGTCGTCAGATCCTTCTGCCACAGAGCCAATGGAAACCGAGGTCGCCGGCAAGGAGAACGCGCGTGGCAACGCCGACGACACCGTGGCCACCGAAGAAGGAGCCGGCGCTGACGAGCCCGCCGGAGAGGAGGCCGCCAAAGCTGCCGCCGCAGAAGCTGGCGAGGGATCCGGCGATCGCACTGACGGCCCTGAGGCCGCAGGAGCGCCAGGTGGTACGCCGACCTCCGATCCCTCCGCCGCTGCCGCAGCGTCAGGCTCCGAAGAGCCCCAGCCCGGCGCCTATCTGAAGGCCGGCGATGGCATCTTCATCAAGCTCCCCTGGGCTTCAAGCTCCAGGGCGCCGGTCGAAGGAGAAATCCTGGACGGAGAGGTGCTCGCCTCCGCTGGGCTGACAGTGGTCGACGCGCCAAGCAGTAGCAGCGGCGAGCCTGAGGAGGAGCGGCTGCTGCGGAAGCTGATGTCGCTCTACCGCGCCCGACAAGCCAAGCTGGAATCGCGAGAAGCGCTTGTCGCGAAGGCGGGAGTGGACATCGAGAAGCGTGCGGAGGAGCTCCGGGGTCTGAGGCAGGAAGCTCTCCGGTCCTTGGCGGAGGAGTGGGAGCAATTTATCGAGGAGCGGAAAGCCTTCCTCCCCGAGAAAGCTGAAGCTGAGGAGCAGCAGCGGCTTGCTGCCGAGAAACTATTTGCGCAAGAAGGCGAGCTGGCGCAGTGGAAGGTCAACCTCGACAGCCACGAGGAGGAGCTTGCCATGCGTGAGCAAACAGTTGGCGGGGCTCTAAAGGAAGCAAAGGATGCCGCCGCAGCTGCCGAGGCCGCCAAGAAGGAGCTGGAGGCGAAGGTGGCGCAGCTGGAGGCCGATCTCAAGGCGAGCGGCGAGGAGCTTGCTGCGCTCAAGCTTGAGCGCGAGAAGGATGCCGCCGCTCATGGCGAGCTGCAGGGTCTCCTTGCCGAGAGGAGCAAAGAGCTAAGCACCGCCAAGGACTCCAACGCTGATCTTGAGCTGAAGCTGGCCACCTTGACCCAGACGCTGGACGGCGCCAGGGAGCGGGAGGTGGCCTTGACGGAGAAGGTCAAGGCCGACGAGGCGCTGCTGGCAAGTGCCGCCGCCGCCCAGAACACCTTCAGGGAGAATGTGGAGCACTGGACGGAGGGTCTTGTGGATGTTGCCGCCGCCATCGACGGGGAGCTGGCGCAGCTGGGGATGGAGGATCTCGGGTACTCCTCCGATGAGGGGCTCCAACCCAGCGCCAAGCTCAGCTTGTTCTTCAAAGGCGTGGCGACGGCGCTCCAGCGACTCCGGGAGAGGATCCCAAAGCAGCTGGCCGACGAGTCGCGCAAGATCTGCGTGGGAGCTCTTCAGAAGGTGTTGGTGAAGGTGGCCTTCCGCAACCCAGGCCTCAACCTCACCAACGTCCTCATGTCCTTGCCGCCGGATGCTGATATGGAAGCGCTCAAGGCCCTTGTCGCACCCATTGTGGACAAGGTGAGCAGGATCAAGAGGGTCGAGGGCGAGAGCGTAGACTAGGCCGCCCGTTTTCTCTTTTCCTTGTCGCTGCTGGTCATGTCATGAGAACACTCTGTTAGAGCTGCGACAAGCTATTTTGTAATATAACTCTATTTTGGATATCGATTGCTGTGTTATTTCCTTTACTTGATTCCTTCCTTTGTATGTTTTTTCCCTACGCTTTTAGGGAACTTGTCGGCACAGGCACCTTAGCCGCGAGCGCTGAGTGCGGAACGTCAGCAGCCTGCTGGCGGTGCCGCTACCGACAAGAAACCTTGTCGCAACTAGTCGCAGCTCACTTAAGTTGTTGAGCGGACTCGAAACAAAGTAAGGGCGCAACTAGCTACGAGTTGGTTCCTCCGCGCACAGGTTTTCCATACAAAGAACGATCGTTCGAGGAAGATAACTTAAAATTTTAAAAACAGATTGCTCAAACTTTGGCAACTTAGCTTTTTTGTCATTTGCTTCCCGGTAAGGCGAAACTTTCTTGAACGACGCTTGGTCCACACCATTATCTTCTCCTTTCCCCCCGACAAACTTGTGGGCGAGGGAACCTTCCTTTCTTTGAGAAAGAGAAAGAAGAGAAAATAAAGATATGGAGCCTTACGGCTCGTTATTGCTTACTGGGTGTTGGTGCTGCACAAAGTGTCAGATAACACATGCAAAAAAGCAGAAAGCATGAAATTGACAAGATGTGCGGAGCACATGAGCTTTATTTATGCACGGGGTCTGCGCCCGACTTTGTACAAAGGATTACATGCAACATCGGCAAGACTTGTACAAAAGGTGGTTGCCGGAACAGGTTCCGGCAACCGCGCCTTACGGGTAAAACTTACGAAGATGTTCATTGTTCCAGGAGTTGCTCACCAGAATGCCATCTTCGGTCTCAAGGCGGACAGCGCCAGGCCTAGTGACTCGTTTCACCCGGTAAGGGCCTTCCCACTTCGGCGTCAACTTGTTGGAATTCTTGGCGGACTGAACGCGCCGAAGAACAAGGTCGCCTTCCTTGAAACTTCTGGCACTAACTTTGCGGCTATGGTAGCGGCGCAAAGCTTGCTGATATCGAGCAGCTCGTATAGCGGCCTGAAGACGGTGCTCGTCGAGGAGCAGCGCGTCATCTTGTCGCAGCTGCTCTTGCTCAAGCTCATCATAAGCGAGCACTCGAGGTGACCCGTATACGAGTTCCGTGGGGAGAACTGCCTCTGCTCCGTAGACTAGAGCGAAAGGTGTCTGGCCAGTGGCTCGATTTGGTGTCGTTCTGATCGACAAAAGAACCACCGGCAGCTCCTCGATCCAGTTCTTTCCGCACTTGCGCAGCCTGTCGAAAGTCCTGGTCTTGAGCCCGCGCAGCACTTCAGCGTTTGCCCTCTTCGCTTGACCGTTGCTTCTCGGATGAGCAACAGAAGCGAAGCAGACCTTGGCGCCAAGATCTTGGACGTACTGCATGAAGGTGTGGCTCGTGAATTGCGTGTCGTTGTCGGTGATGCTCCTGTTAGGGATCCCAAAACGGCAAACAATCGACCTGAAGAACTTGACTGCTGACTGTGCTGTCACCTTCCTCACTGGTTCCACTTCCAGCCACTTTGTGAACTTGTCGATTGCAACGTACAAGTACTCAAAGCCCCCGACAGCTCGGGGGAAAGGGCCGAGGATGTCGAGCCCCCAGACCGAAAATGGCCAGGATAAAGGGATCGTCTGGAGAGCTTGAGCTGGCTGGTGTATCTGCTTGGAATGGAACTGGCACGCTTCACACTTGGTTACTTGTGCAGTTGCATCCTGGAGGGCTGTCGGCCAAAAGAAACCTTGTCAGAACGCTTTGCCGGCAAGTGCCCTTGCGCCAATGTGGTGACCACATATGCCTTCATGTATCTCTACCAATAGCTGCTGTCCGTCTTCCCAGGAAATACACTTCAATTTCACACCGTTGAGTCTTCTTCTGTACAGTGTGCTGTCGACAAACTTGTACATACTTGACTGCCGGGCTACTCTTTCCGCTTCTTGTTGCTCTTCGGGAAGTTCTCCTGTCTGAAGGAAATGGACAATCTGCTGTGCCCATGCTGGAGCTTGCGGCTCGACAACAAGGACTAAAGGCACATCTACTGCTGCGGGAACATCTGCTTCTACGGCAAGAGCCTGCGGCTCAGCCGGAGCTTGATGTTCCCCGGCAAGCTTGCCGGAGCAAAACTTGTCGGGAGCGTCTGCTTCAACGGAACAAACCCTAGGGCTCGCCGGAGCAGACTGCTCCTTAGCACCCTTGGTATTGATCTTGGGGACCTTCTTGGCGGCGGCTTCGGGAAGCTCTGCCGGAAAATAGTCACCAGAAACCAACTTCCTCTTCTTGCTCTGTTCAGTTGATGGTGTTACAGACGGTTGAGTCATCTTGAGCACAAAAATCCCTGGTTCCACAGGTAACTTAAGTGCAGCGCACTTTGACAGGCCGTCGGCAATGTCGTTTTGAGCTCTTGGAACATGTTCCATCTGTAGGTCGTCAAAGTGCTCTTCTAGCTTTCTCACTTCATCAAGGTAAGCTTCCATCAATGGACTTTGATAATTCTTGTTCACTTGGCGGACGACAAACTGTGAGTCACCCCTGACAACGAGCTTCTTGATCCCAAGGTCTGCTGCGATCCTGAGACCGGCAAGCAAACCTTCATACTCTGCAGTATTGTTCGTCGCTTGCTCCTTGGGAAAGTGCATCTGGACTACGTACTTGAGGTGTTCTCCGGTGGGTGCAACAAGTAGCATGCCAGCACCGGCGCCTTGTAGCGAAAAGGCACCATCAAAGTACATCAGCCACTCTTTGCTTGGCTCCTTGACGGGGATGCTCGTTTCTGGAATTTCTTCATCTGGTGTTGGCGTCCATTCTGCTACGAACTCTGCCAATGCTCTGCTTTGGATAGTCGAAGTGCTCTCAAACCTGAGGCCAAAGCTTGACAGTTCTAGTGCCCACTCGACAATCCTGCCTGTTGCTTCTGGATTTTGCAGTATCCTCTTCAGCGGAAAACGAGTGACGACTGTGATCTCATGTGCTTGGAAGTAATGGTGCAGCTTTCTCGAGGCCATGAGAAGGCCGAAAAGCAATTTCTGCACACCAGAGTACCTTGACCTAGCCCTCTGCAGAAGGGAACTGACAAAGTAAACTGGGCGCTGCACCATTCTCTTCTGCATCTCCTCACGCGGCTGCGCAGATCCATCTTTATCGGGACCAGAGCTTGTCGGCGAAGCCCCCTGCTTGTCGCTGGATGCATCTGCCATGGTTGCTGGCTCATCATCCGCCTCCCTCTCCGCCACTAACGCAGCACTAACCACTTGATTGGTTGCCGCTATGTACAGCAACAACTTCTCTTGTGGCTTAGGTGCGACAAGTGTCGGAGTGGAGGACAGGTATCTCTTCAAGTCCTGCAGCGCATCCTCCACCTCCGGAGTCCATTTCATTGGACCTGCCTTTTTCAATATTTTGAAAAATGGCAGGGTGCGCTTAGCAGATCTAGAGATAAACCTGCTAAGAGAAGCCACGCAACCGGCAAGTCTTCGTACATCCTTGACGCGCTTTGGTGCTTCAATCTGCTCAATGGCCTTGATCTTGTCGGGATTGGCTTCAATTCCCCGCTGAGACACGAAGAACCCGAGAAGCTTGCCGGAGGGGACTCCAAACACACACTTCTCGGGGTTAAGCTTGAGGTTGATCTTGCGCAGATTTGCAAAGGTTTCATCTAAATCTTGAATCAGAGTCGCCTTGTCCTTGCTCTTGACCACTATGTCATCCATGTAGGCTTCCACATTCCTGTGTATCTGTGGCTCAAAAGCGACATGGACTAACCTTGCAAATGTTGAACCAGCATTCTTTAAACCGAAAGGCATCCGTATGAAACAATATGTGCCACATGGGGTGATGAATGCAGTCTTCTCCTCATCCTCTTCTGCCATGAAGATCTGATGGTATCCTGAGTATGCATCAAGAAATGAAAGCAAATCACATCCGGCCGTGGAGTCAACAATCTGGTCAATGCGCGGCAAAGGAAATGGGTCTTTGGGACAAGCTTTATTGACATCAATAAAGTCGATACAAAGCCTCCATTTCCCGTTGGCTTTGCGCACGACTACAGGATTGGCCAACCACGTAGGATGGAGCACTCCTCTGACAAGGCCTGCTGCTTCCAACTTCTTGATTTCTTCTGTGATGAATTCTTGGCGCTCCACTGCCTTCTTCCTGACTTTCTGCTTGACGGGCCGCACATGAGGACAGACGGCAAGATGGTGCTCGATTACTTTCCTGGGAACACCGGGGATGTCAGATGGTTGCCACGCAAACACGTCGACGTTCGCCCGCAGGAAAGCAACGAGCGCGCTTTCCTATTTAGGGTCGAGAGTGGCACTGATGGTGAAGGTACCACCAGTGCCGTCCTCCTTGGCGGACACCTTCTTGGTCTCTGGTGGAGCTGCCATTGTCTTCTTACACTTGCCGGTGGAGCTCGATGGTGCGTCCTCGACGGTAGCGCAGCACTCCGAAGAGGTGCGCTTGCCGGAGTGGGCATCAGAGCTTTTGCCGGACTTGGTCTTCTTCTTCCCCCCGGGAGCTTCAACGGCAAGTGACTTGCGATCTGTTGCTGCTGCTGCTTCCCGGTAGATCTTGTCGGCGCAGATAAGAGCATCCTTCTTGTCGCCAGGGACAGAGATTACACTTATCGGGCCTGGCATCTTCAACATGTTGTATGCATAGTGAGAGGCTGCCATGAATTTGGCGAGTGCTGGACGGCCGAGTATTCCATTGTAAGGCAATGGAAAGTCAGCAACGTCAAAAGTGACCCTCTCAGTCCTGAAGTTCAACTCGCTGCCAAATGTTACCGGCAACATGATCTTTCCCTTCGGCTTGCTCCTTCCCGGATTGATTTCTTGGAATGTGTTGATCTCTTCGAGCTCGCTGTCAGGGATCTGGAGCTTCTGGAGTACCGCGGAGGAGATCAGGTTCAAGCCGGCCCCGCCGTCAACTAGCATCTTTGTGACCTTGAGGTTGCGGATAGTTGGTGAAACCAACATCGGCAAGCACCCGACCACAGTTATGCGATCAGGGTGGTCCTCAATATCAAAGATGATAGGCGTGCTGGACCATTTCAGAGGCCTGCGTGACTCGACGGGTGGTTCTACCGCATTGACTTCCCGCGCCCACTGCTTGAGCTGGTGGTGTGAAGTGTGCATAGAAGCACCGCCGTCAACACACAGGACCTCTGTGGCTTTCTGGAACTCCTGCTCGTCGGCCTCGTCATCATCCATATCTTCGTCGTCGTCGTCTTCATCCTTGTTGCTGCCACGGGGAGGTCTGTCTCCTTGCCGCTGCTTGGCCTTGCCGCGGCGTCCTCCTCGGCCGGGGCGTTTCTTGCCGGTTCCTCCAGCACCTTCCTGGGCCTTCTCCTTGTCGCGTCGCTCATATTCAGCCTTTTGCTGCTCAACAAGCTGCTCGACTTTCTTGCAACTCTGGAGGTCATGGCCCTTGGTGCGGTGGATCTTGCAGTACTGCTTGTTGGTGCCGTCCTGCCTGTCGGCGACCGCCACAGCCTGCTCGCCAGAGGTACCAACTTTGGCTTTCTTGGCGCCACCTCCGTTGCCGGACTGCTCAACGACTAGCACATCTTTGCGTTTCTTCTTCCTGTTGTTCCGCCGCCAGTTTTTCTTTGCCGGGGCAACATCCTCACTATCAGATCCTCCTGCTACTGTATTCTCTCCGGGGAGTCTCCTTCCTTCTTCATCATGTGCACACTTGTCGGCCAGGGCATATAGCTCACTGACGTCTCTGATCTTGCACATCGCCATCTCCTCCCGCATCCTGCGGTTTCGCACGTTCTGATGGAATGCGCTGATCACCGCGGCAGGGTGGACATCTGGGATGTTGTGCTGTACATGGCTGAATCTCTGAATATACTTGCGCAAGGGCTCTCCTTCCTTTTGGGCGAGCAGATGAAGGTCGCTCTCTTGGCCATGAGGCTTGTGGCCGCCTATAAAGGCGCCGACAAACTGATGGCATAAGTCTGCCCAAGAGGATATGGAGTTATCCGGCAAGTGCATGAGCCAGGATCTGACGTTGGGCTTGAGCACCAGCGGGAAGTAGTTGGCAAGGATCTTGTCGTCTCGTCCCCCGGCAGCTTGCACCGCGATGGTGTAGATGCTGAGGAACTCCGACGGATGCGACTTTCCGTCGTACTTCTCTGGTACGTCTGGCTTGAAATTCT
The DNA here is from genome assembly GCF_018294505.1 of Triticum aestivum. Lineage (NCBI taxonomy): Eukaryota > Viridiplantae > Streptophyta > Magnoliopsida > Poales > Poaceae > Triticum > Triticum aestivum. Next base: position 193,831,786 of record NC_057807.1, read on the forward strand.
TTTTGCTGGGCCACTGGACTTGCCGCAGCTCACGAGTGAACGCAGGGCAACCTACCACGTACGGCAAGTCGCCCGGTTCCCCTGGCGCATGCATGTCAACAGAGGGCCCAGCGCGCTGGTCGGATTGACGCCGCGCTTCTCTTCGACACTTGATGCGAGTACGAGCGACTTCTTGCTGTCGTTCATGAAGAACTTGGCGCTGATCGCGACGAGCTCGTGGATCTGATGACGCGGTGGAGTCGCCGTCGAGGTGGATCCGGCGAGTCGGCGATCTTGGCCTTCGGGATGGAGAGTGCATGGAGGTTGCACCCCCACTGGTTTTGTCGCCATCGGTTCGCGCCCGGCAGTCTTGCCGCGGCAGCGAGGTGCTTGGTTGCCGCGGAGTGTCGCCGTTGGCGAAGCCGATGAGACTCTGAATGGTGGCCCTCCATTCATCGGTCTTGTCCGCCGTTGGAGGGTAATCCAAGAGTAGTTGAGCTCGCGCCAAAGCTTCTGCTGGAGTGGTGGGCGGCAGTGGCGAACAGTGCGAGGAGCGGGATATGCTCGGACTTCTAACTATGTTAGAAGGAGTAGTATCCCGTCCGGGCGACCGTGCCTCGCTCGTGCCAGCATGTTGGCGTGGACGCTGGTCTTGAGCAGCCCGAGATCCACCAGCTCGATCTTGGTACAACGAACGCATGATACTGCGAATACCTTGACGTTGTTGGTCCTGCGCCTCCTGAGATGGGCGTGGTGCACGTACGGACGCCGAGGTTTGCGCGGCCTTGTCCTTGGACCCGACAGCACCGTGATCTCCCTCGTCGACGCCCGTTCTTCTGGCAGCGTCTATCCCACCACCCGTTTGCTCTGGTGGCGGTGGGATCGACGCGGACGGAACAGCTGCCTCCAAAGCCTTCTTCTTCGGTGGCATGTTGATGAAGAAAATGAAGATCTAGCTCGTGTGAACGCCGGATCGGGTTCACACAACCTCGACGCCCCCTACCTGGCGCGCCAAAGATGTCAGGGAAACTGATCCACGAACACCTATGGGACCGGCGGACCAAGCCCCTTTCAGTTCGGCGGGGGACGGAGATCGCACGAAGACCAGATCGAGGCGAAGCACACGAGCAGTTTACCCAGCTTCGGAGCTCTCCGGAGAGATAATACTCCTACTGCTGCTTGTCTGATTGTATTGTGTTGTTGCTCGAGAGCGCTGAGTGCTATAGTACACTCGAGAACGAGCGTGAGTGTGTTCTGGCTTCGAACCTTTTGAACCCCCCCTACGTTGCGCATGGGCCTCCTTTTATATGCTCAAGGGGTCACCGACAGGTGGCAATGCATGCAAGGGCAAAAATGGAACAAGAGCTGCGGTAGGTACAACTACCTGCACTGTGTATACAGTGTATCATACCTAACCCTGATGGCAGGGGACAAAGGCATTAAATGCCTGTCTGCGTCGCCCAAACAGTGCAGAAAGGGACCGTCAGGGGCGCCACCGCTTGCCACGATGGCAATCTTGTCAGTGCCGCTTGCCACCGCGCACCGCTGGCTGCACGGCCTCTCGCCACGCGCGCCTGGAAAGGCCCCAGGACGACACGTTGGTGGATGTGCTGGAGCACGGGTGTGGAGTGGTGCCTTGCCGCAGTCGTTGTCTTGTCGCGCCCGGAAGCTTGTCGCTCACCGGGCCTTGCCGGGACGCGTGGCGCGACGCGGCAAGTTCCTTGAGATGCCTTGGTTGGCCTTCCCGGCAAGCTCCTCTTGCCGGGGCCTTGTCTCCTTGGCTTAAATACTTTGTTCTTGAATGGCTTCCCGGGAAGCTCCTCTTGCCGGGGCCTTGTCTCCTTGGCTTAAATACTTTGTTCTTGAACGGCTTCAAAGGAACCACGGAGGACCTTGGCGTCGCACGGCAAGCCTTGCCGCGGGGTGCTGCGACTGCCCGTGCACAAGTTCGGGATACTAGGGTACCCCTACTCTAGTACACCGACAATACTAATGGCGCATCCGAGCGAAGTGCGCCATTACTAGTTCTAACTAGTAATGGCGCACCATCCACAGAGTGCGCCAGTACTGTATTTTTTTATTCTTTTTTTGCAAAACTACTAATGGCGCACCGTGTCACAGTGCGCCATTACTAGTTTAAACTAGTAATGGCGCACTATGCCATGGTGCGTCATTAGTATATATATATATATATATATATATATATATATATATATTTTACTTTTTTGCAAAACTACTAATGGCGCACGGATGGGTGGTGCGCCATTAGTATGTTGTGTTACTAATGGTGCATATCTGTGTGGTGCGCCATTAGTTACCTGGGACCAGCTAGATATTTTGGACAGCCACACCTACACACTCACTTTCCCCACTTCATTCCCTCCACCTCCTTCTCCAAGATTGTCGGCTGCCTCCTCCTCCTCACCTCATTTGTACCATAGATTCATCAAAATTAAGTGGTGAAATTACCTTTTTTTGATAGGTAAGTAAGGGGAAAGATAAATTCATGTTGTAGATCTACTTTTTTTCTCCCTAGCTCGCTCCAACAACGTGCACATGCACTTTTTGTGGCCTATCTAGATCTATGTATGTTTGTGGTGTTGCATATGTTTGTGGTGTTGCATATATGTTTGTGTTTGCAGGTACCGATATTTGAAATGCGATAGTTGCCAATATTTTGCCGGAATGTTGATTCATTTCCGTTTCGGCGTGAATTTTGGCACTATGCATTCTTTTTGGTCCTATTTTTAGGGAAGGTCATGCCAAATTTTTTCTTGGTTCTAAAATATCGTTTTGCTCTACCCCGCAGGCGACCACGGTCCGCACAATGACCGAAGGCATCGTGAATAGGTTTTTGAGCTCCGCGAAGGCCAAGATGCTTCAAAAGAACGAGAAGGAGATAAGATGTCCGTGTCGAAGATGCAAGCTGAAGAGCCTTATTGCGGACCCGGATTCTGGGCAGGTGCGGGACCACCTGCTCTTGCGTGGTTTCATGGATGGCTATCGGTGGCAAGGTGATGAAGATGACTATGAAGTCGTCCATGGGGGCCGGGCAAGAAATGAGGAAGGGCAACAAGACAACCACCGCGGCGAGGGCGGGCGAGAAGACGAAGAATCTCCAGGACATGATCACGATAGTGATGCTGTACACAGTCATCATGTAGAAGATGCCGGACATGATGATGAGGAAGATCAAGACGAAGAGCATGATCATGAAGATGAAGATGCCGAAGCAGACGACAATGGAGGTTAGGTGCAGGACCCTCATATTCAAGAGCTACTTCTCAAGCAGACGGATAACGCAAGAGCTGCCGCCCGAGAGAAAGCCAAGCTGGATCAACTGGAGATAGATGCGGTTACTCCATTGTATGAAGGATGCAGGCCCGAGGATACCCGCCTAAAAGGAACACTCATGGCTCTGGAGATGAAGGTAAAACACAAAATGACCGACATATGCTTCGACGAGAACATGTCATTCTGGCACGAACGTCTTCCCAAGGGGAACAAGTGCCCGACCAGTTTCGAGGAGGCGAAGAAAATCATGCGTCCTCTGGATTTACCGCACGTGAAATACCATGTGTGCATGAACAATTGCATCACTTATTGGGACGAGCACGCGGAGTCTACCATATGTCCGGTGTGTGGCGTCACTCGATACAAGAAGAGGAAGAAAGCTCCTCGAAAATCGGTGTGGTACTTTCTGATCACTCCTCGTCTACAGCGGTATTTCGCGGACCCTAAGGTAGCAAAGCTCCTGCGTTGGCACGCGGATAGGGAGGAGAAGAAGCGGGAAGATGACGGAAATGATCTAGAGATAAATAAAAAAGACAAGATGCTGAGTCACCCTAAGGATGCGAGCCAGTGGCAAGCGTTGAACTTCGAATACCCAGAATTTGGGAAGGATCCAAGGAACATCGTGCTGGGCGCAAGTACCGATGGAGTCAATCCGTTTGGCAGCCAGAGAAGCACACATAGCACCTGGCCTGTGTTTGTGTGGATGTACAACCTTCCCCCCTGGTTGTGCATGAAGAGGAAGTACATTCACATGAGTATGCTAATTGAAGGGCCGAAACAACCAGGGAACGACATCAATCTGTATCTGGGGCTGCTAAAAGAGGAGCTAGACACACTGTGGAAAACGCCAGCCAATACGTGGGACGCCGCAGAGAAAGAATATTTCCCTATGAGAGCCGCACTGCTCACGACGGTGCACGACTATCTCGGTTACGGATATCTCGCGGGGCAGGTAGTCCACGGATTTTCTGGATGCGTAAGGTGCATGGATGACACAATGTATCACCAGCTAGATAGAGATGCCGGGTCTTCGAAAACCGTGTTCATGGGACATCGAAGGTGGCTTCGCGACGATGACCCGTGGAGGAAACGCAAGGATCTGTTCGATGGTGAAACCGAACCCCGAAGACGCCGCGTACGAGGAGCGGCGAGGAAATAGACGAGTTGTTGAAAAATTGGAAAGATTGCCCACTGCCAGGAAAGAAGCAAAAGGCGCCAGAGCCAGGAAAGAAGTGAAAGGCGCCAGAGCCACTACTGAAGGTATGGAAAACGAGGTCTGTTTTCTGGGACTTGCCGTACTGGAAGATCCACTGTGTGCCTCACAGCCTTGATGCCATGCATATCACGAAGAACGTGTGCGAGAGTCTGCTTGGTACCCTGCTCAACATGTCAGAGAGGACCAAAGATGGGTCGAAAGCAAGGGCAGACTTGAAATCAATGGGCATCAGGCAGGAGCTTCACGCTAATGATGATGATGATGATGATGATGATGATGAGGCGAAGCAGGACACAAAAAGTCGTCGCAAAGGCAAAAAGGCCAAGAAGACCGGAAATGACTACCGTCCCGCGTGCTTCACTCTAAGTCAGGAGGATATCGAGCAGTTTTTCACCTGCCTCGTAGGAGTAAAACTTCCTTACGGTTACGCGGGGAAGATAAGCAGATACCTAGACCCAGCGAAGCAGAAGTTCAGCGGGATGAAGTCTCACGACTGTCACGTGCTGATGACGTAGATACTTCCAGTTGCAATCCGTGGGATCATGGACGCGCACGTCTGTGAAACGCTATTTGGCCTATGCAACTTTTTCGACGTCATCTCTCGAAAGTCGATTGGTGTGAGGCAACTCAGAAGGCTACAGGAAGAGATCGTGGTGATACTATGCGAGCTTGAGATGTACTTCCCGCCCGCATTCTTCGACGTTATGGTGCATCTACTGGTCCATATCGTGGAGGATATCATCCAACTCGGGCCGACGTTCCTGCACAGCATGATGCCGTTCGAAAGGATGAATGGTGTCATCAAAGGATACGTTCGCAACATATCACGTCCAGAGGGAAGTATAGCCAGGGGCTTTCTGACCGAAGAGTGCATCTCCTACTGCACGAATTATCTAGGCATCGACCGTTGGTCTGCCTGTCAACAGGCACCTCGGCAGGCTCGCTGGATGGGCTCACCGTGAGGGTCGCCGCGAAATGCATGTCGACTTTGAGGGTCGACTCGCCGACTTTGAAAGAGCAAACCTAGTCGCGCTAGAACACATAGACGTGGTCGATCCTTGGGTGGTAGATCACAAAACCTTTATTGAGAAGATGTACAATGACCGAGGCCAACAGAGGATGTACGGAGATATAATCAAAGAGCACAACTCATGTTTCACGCGTTGGTTCAAGCAGAAGCTTATGTCGTACCCTTTACATGAGGATTCTTCCGCAGAAGAACAACTCGTATTCGCCTTGTCATAGGAGCACAACCTGATGACCTATGAGGCGTACGATATCAACGACTATTAATTCTACACCGAGAACAAGGACATGAAGAGCGATGGTTATCAGAACTCCGGGGTAACGATGGAATCCTACACCGGTAATGACAAGGACAGACACTACGGAAGGATCGAGGAGATCTCGGAGCTGAGCTACGCTGGAGAGAAGGTCCCGATGTTCCGTGTCAGATGGGCCAAAAGCGTCCTAAAACAAGACCGGTATTTCACCACCATGGTTATACCCAAATCCAAATCCAAGACCGCGGGCGCAAACGTCACCGCGAAAAATGAGCCATGGGTACTGGCTTCCCAAGTTGACCAATGCTTCTTCATTACCGACCTGTCAAAGCCCAGCCGTGTTGTCGTGAGGAGAGGCAAAAGGAAGATCATCAGAATGGATGGAGTAGCCAATGAGCAAGACTTCGACAAGTACGGCGACCCGAAGATTGAACATGACGACGACGATGAAGTAGCAGCACACAGCACAAGAAGAAGCGGGACCACCCTACCTAAAGGACGTCCGTTCCACAGAAGAACTCCATTTGCGAAAAAGAAGGGCAAGAAGATTGTGAACAGATAGCTAGCTAAGATCGATTGTATTTAAATCGTAGTCTTCATTTCTAGATTGTATTTCATGGGCACTTTTTGATATCATGAATATTTTTAAATTTCATGGGCACTTTTTGAATTCATGAGGACACTCGATCTCGATCCCCCTCCATCTTGATCTCGATTCCCCCTCCATCTCGATCTCGACCCCCCTCCATCTCGATCGCTATCCCCCTCCATCTCGATCTCGATCCCACCCGCACCCTCCCCCGCTAGCTCCACCGCCGCCGACGACCCACCGCACCCTTCCCCACTCCACCGCCGCCGACGAGCACCCGCCCCCCCGCACCCTCCCCCGCTCCACCGCCGCCAACGAGCACCCCCCGCACCCTCCCCCGCTCCACCGCCGCCGCCGATGATATTTTCAAGTAACAAATTTGATGATACTTTTTAAAAAATTATTACTGTTTTTATAAAAAATTATTACTGTTTCATATTCATATTCATTTTCTAAAAAAATAATAAAGTGTAGACCACAATTGTTGTTAAACAACAATTATTACTGTTTTTATAAAAAAATATTATTCTTTCATATTCATATTCATTTTTTAAAAAATAATAAAAAATACATACTAATGGCGCACCGGCCCGGTGGTACGCCATTGCTATCTAAAAAAAGATTTCTAATGGCGCGCCGACGGGGGGTGCACCATTGCTATTAAAAAAAGATTTCTAATGGCGCACCGACGGGTGGTGCGCCATTAGTAAGCTTCCCCCCTAGCTAATTCCTCCCTCTCCCTCGCCAGATCCCCTTTGACCCTCTCTCCCTCGCCAGATTCACCCGCGCGCTGCCCCGACCCACGACGCCGCTGCCCCGACCCTCGCCGGACTCCACCCCCGCCGCCCCCGTGCCCCCGCGCCCCCACCCCCACCGCCCCGACCCTTGCCGGACTCCACCCCCGCCGCCCCCGCGCCCCGCGCGCCCACCCCCGCCGCCCCGACCCTCGCCGCCCCCGTGCCCCGACCCCCGCTGCCCCGACCCCCGCCGGATTCCACCCCCTCCTTCCTCCTCGCCGTCGGCGCCGAGCAGCGACGCAACACCGTACCCCCCCCCCCCCCCCGACCCTCCTCCTCCCCTTGCCCCTCCTCCTTCTCCCCTTTCCCCCCGCCTGCGCAGCTGACGGCCCCTTATCTGTCTCACAGGGCAAGGTCTCCGGCGCCTCTACGACACCGACGCCTCCACTGTCTATGGCGTCTGCGCCTTCTTCCACCTCCGGCCACCGCGTCCTCACTGTCGATCCATGTCACCTCGTCAAACCCGGCCCCGCACGAGCTTGCCATCGTCTTCCTCTGAGTGAGCTCTCCTTGGCCCCTGGCTGCGCCCTGGCCCCGCCCAGGCGCGCTCACCACACCGCGACCGCATCGGGTCTTAGAGGCCATTGGGCCGTAGTCATGTAGATCATCAGTCAGGAGGAAAAAATCGAACACGAAAATCCGATTAGGTCCCAGAGTTCTTGGCATTGCTGACTTTTTTCTAGTCTGGCAAGTACTATGGCAAGTACTGTGTCAAGTACTCCATGTGTTTTTGTTGGCAGTTTATCATGAAATTGTGTTTATGGTCATTTAGTAATTCAGTCAAATATTGTCTCAAATCTGTGGAGTACTGGAACTGGGACTAGTAGTATTGTGTCATTCTCTTCTCTTCTTTGAAACTGTAGCATTTTAGTTTAACAGTGGATCTCTGTGGAACTATGTAGCATTTCGGTTTAACAGTGGATCTCAAAATTGGATGCTCCCGACGTGCCAGCAACGGAGTGGCTCCCGACCTAGGTGTTGGAGGTGCAGCATATGTGCAATTTTGGCCACTGACTATAACAAATTGTTTGAAATATAGAACACTATGTGGAGGAATAACTCTAGTGAGTGATTCTTGCTATGGGGAGGGACAGTGATAACATATTAAATAGATTGATTGTTCTTACATTTTAGTGATAACATATCAACATTCTTGCTATGGGGAGGGACAGTGATAACATTTTAGCTATATGCACATTTGGTCTGCTTCTGCTAGTTTTGATGTTTCCCGTCTTCCGTTTACGACAAGAGATTTTGTCTGTAGAAAAGCATATCGGCAGCTGTTCATGTATTGTTTGGACTAAAGAATCCTCAAGTCCTCCAGATATATGTTTGGATGCTAGATGGTTCATGCATATTTCTGTCTACTTCCTCTAGAATTAGATGGATGTATATGCCTGTCTACTTTTTCTAGAACTAGTGTATTACCAAGATTCCAACACTATTTATGCATTATCCAGATTGAAAATACCAAGTAGCATTTTGCATTCTCTTTCAAATTCAGTGTGACTAGAATTCACTTGTTCTTATATGGGTGAAACTTCACTTGTTTTTAGGCTAGTGTAGGGTGTTTGCTTTATTCTGTCATCATTTGTAACTATGTCACAAATAAATTGTTCCTTCTTCTGCATTTGACAAGTAATGACTGTTGATAAGCTGAGGCATGGATTAAGCTGTTTCTTTGCTCTGAATTACTTGTGATGCCTCTGAATTACTTGTGATCACATTGAGAAAGACTTGTAAAGATGATGATCATCTTTTACAGAAAACAATTTGTGATCATCTTGCTAGTTTGCTGGGTTTTGTCTCCGACCATTGTGTTGTGATGATATTGCAGGTACCCCGAGAGGCCCTTGAGTTTGCCGGAATGTCAATTAACTTCTGTTCCGGCAAATTCGGGTACTCCATATGTCCTATTTTCAACAAAGGTCATGCTGAAATTTTACGTGAATTTTAGCATGACTTTGCTAAAAATAGGACATATGGGGTACTTGCGACTAATGCATGGGCCAGGGTATCTTAGTACTTAGTTAAGTAGGATCAACTGCCCGCCATTCTTGCTGCATTAAACCATAGGTGGCAATAGAGCCAAGTGATTAGGCCCAACTTAGAATTCTCCTTAGCATCGATAAACCCTAGATGATAAACCCAACATAGCAGGTGGCAATAGAGCCAAGTGATTAGTGCCAAGTGATTAGGCCCAACCTAGGGTGCCTCGGCATCGATAAACCCTAAATGATGAAAACTTAACTTGGCTGCCCCGGATGCCTCGGTGTCGATGAGAACCTAAATGATGTACGCTTAGGCTTTTAGGGTGCCTCGGCGTCGACAAACCCTAAATGATAAAAGCTTAGCTTTTAGGATGCCTCGGTGTCGACAAACCCTAAATGATGAGACCATGATCTTGTTCCTTGACAATAACCAACTTTTTGACCAAACTTTTTTCCTATTTAGAGCGAAAAATGGCCCACAACGATGAGGCCGGCGGTTCGGGCGGCAAGCAATTCTGGGAGTTGTCCCAGGAGTTGGAGAAAGAACATCACCGCTATGAGGACGTCGCGGAAGACACCGATCCTGACTACAAACACCTAGTGGCGTCGGGGATGACACCACTGATGGCGCCGCCGAGGATGCCACCACTGATGATGGCAGCGCACGCACAGATGGCAGCCAACCGAAGAGGCAACAGAAGGACCGGCGCCCGAGCATGGTCGGCGCCGTCAGGGAGGAATTTACTGAAGTGGACTCCGACGGGAATCCGACGGTGCCCAAACAAGTAGTCAAGGGGTACTCGGTTCAGCTCGGGTGCATTCATTGGAGCACCATCTCGATCAACACCGCTAAGGCATAAGGACCACGGGAATTTGCGCAGGCTCCTCTTCACGAAGCTGCATGAACGATACAAGTTCCCCGCTGAGTTTGCAAACACACGCCTCTCAGGGAATAGAGTGAACAGTACCGCCCTCACGAGGATGAGCACGGCCCTGTCTACTTGGAGAAGTATGGTGAAGGCAATGATTGAAAAAGGTGGTAGTTATGACAAGATCAAGGCGAAATATCCTTTGATGAGCAAAGATGAGTACAAGGAGTTCAAGATCAAGTGTGAGAGCAGCGCAACCTCCGAATCAAGTCAGTGGGGGAAAGAAATGCGGCAGTTGAACTTAGGGGTCCACCAACTCGGTCTCGACGGTTACAGAGTGGCGGAGCCTATATGGGACAAGGAGGACGCGGAGCGTGCCAAGCAAGGCCTACCGCCCTGCTTCGAGAAATACCGTGACAAGCAGACCAGGAACTTTCTCAGGGCCCAGTACAAGGAGGACCCGGTAACAAAGGAGCTTACCACGGATCCGAAGATCAGGGTGCTCGAGCTTGTTCTGGTAAGGAATACACCCCCGCGTAATTAGCTCCATATGGTTGCATTCTAATTCATCCCCAATATTTCTAAATGGTTCACATTCCTTCCGCAGGACACTGAAAGCAGTAGCGCGGGGTCGTCTCAGAGCTCCCCTTTCGACACCCCTTTAAATAGGGCGTTGAACATAATGAAAAACAAGGATAAGCTCAGTAAGCCAACGTCAGCTGGTCGTGTGGCCGGCAAAGGCTTGTCCACAAAATGGTCGTCATACTATACCGCTGGTGGGTGAAAGGAGAAAAAGACCAGCTCGGAAAGCCAATCACGCGAGGTTGAAGCACTCAAGGCACAAGTGGTGCGGATTCACAAGCTTGTCCAAGAGCAAGTGGAACAACAACTGGGAACGAAGCTCAACGCCATGGTGCCTACGTTGATTCATGGGCTGACGACGTGGATTGCGGGCGGCCAACAGGGGCCTCCCCCGGTTCCCAGCTTCACGGCCAGCAACTCGCACAACGCGCAGGTGGCGCCATTGGTTTCTCCGGTGGCGCCATTGGTGTCTTCGGCGGAGGCGGTATTCGTGTCTCCGGCGCCGGCACGGGCATTGGAGCTTAATGCACCCGGGTGTATGCCGGCCGGCACCTCGCCAGCCAGCGGCCCCTCCATCAGTTGCACGCCCGCCGTTGGCGGTGCCTCGACATTAGCTGAGTTCGACGGCATCACGGTAACTAAGCCTCTCGGCCGATGACTTCATCTCCTTTCCTTTGACTGGGCATCCCTGACGCCCTACATGTTTTCGCATGGCGCCGCCGACGTTCCTTGCACTCTTCTGCACTTCGTGGGCGGCGAGTTGGTCGATGTCGCCAAGGGCAGAATCATTCAACCGGGTAACCCCATGTTCCACGGTAATCCGATGCCACCCACAGTGTATAGGGTTGAAGTGGTTCGGGTGCTGCCAGGCTGCGATGAGCTGTTACCTCCGATTCGACCCGCTGGGGCCGACGAAGAAGATGAGATGACCCTCAACGCCTGCGTAAGCTGGCCCCTGCTTTGGCCGAAGAGCCAGATTCATTTGGGGGTGGGGGACACCACCCCACAGACAAGAACACCAGTCATGCCGGCGCGAAGCCATGGCAAGAACGCCGCAACGCTACCGGACCTGCCGGACATCCTTATGCCGGACATCCCTATGGCACAGGAACCGGACATGCATATGGCACAGGATCCAGACGACGACGACAATGACGATGGTACATTTACCAACATCGATAAGTACTTTGCCGAACATGGGTATGCTGACGAGTTCTGCGGGCCTCTTTCTCAAGAACCCAACCAAGACGATCGCAATCTAGCTGGTATGGCGGAGAAATCCAATTGCAACAGGCATCGTCTGGCGTTCAGTTCTCAGGAGACGCCTCCAGCTCCCGCCTTCACCGAGCCTCAGATAGCTGAGGTGCGAAATATTATCAGCCCCAACACGCTCAAGAAGGCGGTCTGTGAGCAGAACTCGGTCCCATTATAGGAGATCAAGAAGAAGGGACGGAAACGAAAGACTAACAAGGGTGCCGGTGCGAGCCAGCCGGCACCGAGTTCGATCCGTGCTCAGGACGGGCCACCTTCACCTAAGGATATCTCAAGGAGGGTGCATGTGGCGGGTAGGGCGATGCTACCGACAAATATGCTCAATGCTGCAATCGGTGCTATGCGGAGTCTGCATGACAGTGTTCTTTCTTTGGAGAAGCGGCGTCTCAGAGAGAATGATGTGGCATACCCGGTTTTCGTGGCCAAGGTGCCAGAGGGAAAGGGCTTTGTGGATGGCGACATCGGGGGTACGATCGTCCTGCGGTTTGATGACATCTTTGCTATGTTTAACCTTCATCTGCTGCACTACACCTTTGTTCGGCTGTTTTCGCTGAGTATGGAGATGCGGGTCATTAGAGACAAGACCCCGGACATCGTGATAGTCGACCCCTTCTACATGCATGCCAAGAACTTGTGCAGCGCTGGGTACCGCCAAGTCGCGAGTTCACACCTCGAAGGTGTCATTCTGGCAAACCCAGATAAGGATAACTTCCTTGTGGCTTACTTTCCCGAGTAAGTCATCCCTTAACTGCCCCGTAACGTATGATTCTTAGATTTCGATCGTTCTTTTGTTTTCTAACATTCCGTGTTCTGTGCAGTGACACACATTGCACACTCATTGTCTTAAGCCCGAAATATTCCATGGCCATGTATTTCGACCCGAACCGTAACTCCAAGATAGACTACACAAACATCAAGAAAGTTCTTGATGATGTTCTCCCCGGCTACGCCAAATCTGGAGGCACCTTCACCAGGGCAGTTCGTAAGTACGGCAAGCACATGTTCTCCCACAATACGAAGTTCTACTGTGTCAAGCAGCCGCCTGGCGGTCAGAAGGATGCCTACTACACCCTCCATCACATGCGGGCGATCGTAAGGGACCATCATCACCTTCTACTACCAAATAATCTCAAAAATTGGGTCGCGAGCTTGTCGGCAATCCAGGACGCGGACATCAGAGAAGAATTCTTTCGCATCTAGTCAGAGTTTGCGGACATCATCCATAAAGATGTCCTTCATACCTCGGGGCAGTTCTTCCACAGATATCAACCATCCAACAGTGAGATAGACGGAACGCTACAAATGCAGGCTGACAACAACCGCGATTTCATGACCATCACGACAGACGGCGGCTTCATCCACGCTCCTATCCCATGAGTCGAGTCGAAAGTAGTGATGTGTAGTTCTGAAACATTGACTGGCTCATGTTGTAATTAAACTTTAATGAATTCCTATGTCTCTTTGGTTTGGACAGTCGTTCAACTTAGATGTAATCAATGCTATTTATTAGTAGGACCATGAATAATGCTATTAATGTCTTGCTTTTCTCTTCTGATCCTTTTGTTGCATACTTACATATTGCTTACGTATTGTCTGTTGTTTGGCTTGTGCGTAGAGATGCCATCGTATGTCGTGTACAAGGGTAAGGTTCCCGAAGTCTACAACGACTGGGAGGAGTGTCAGAGACAGGTTCACCGTTTCAGCGGTAACAGTTACAAAGGGTACACCACTAGGGCGGAGGCCAAATCTAGATATGCCCGCTATCTAGCGGGAGAGAGGAGGGAGCGTCGGAGGAACTAGAAGAAGACCAGTTTGATCGCGAGGATGCTCATCGTGATGACCGCAGCTCTCTTCTATGTGATGGTAGTTTAGATGATCGATATCGACTTGTAATGTGAAGACAAACTCGATACTCGCGGTCTTGAGACTTGTAATGTTTTATCTTTGTTCGGTCTTTTGAATTCGGAGACTAATATGATGAATTGTATTCGGAGACTAATCTTCTATTGTATTCGATGAATCTGCTGTTGCTGTGTGCTGCTATCTATATTCTGTCCAATAATATATTTTGTAACCTGTGCAAAAATCAGAAAAGTAAAAAAAAATAAAACCTAATATTCATACTACTGGTGCATCACCTCAAGGTGCGCCATTAGTATGCCAAAGGATACTAATGGCGCATCACTACAGAGTGCGCCATTAGTATGACAAAGCACATGGTTACGTATGCCCCCCTGGGAGGCATACTAATGGCGCATGGTGTTCCATACTAATGGCGCACTACGTGGTGCGCCATTAGTATACCAGATACTAATGGCGCACCAGTGGTGCGCCATTAGTAAAATATACTAGTGGCGTGATACTAATGGCGCACCAGCAGTGCGCCATTAGTAGGCAAAACTGGTGCGCCATTAGTAGCCCTTTTCCCAGTAGTGACGGCATCATCCCCCCATGTCCGTCGCGGGCTGGCGAACGTGGAGGTTGCAATGCTCGTGGCGCGCGAACTGCTATGCTACCGTCCCGCCAATGAGCGCTATGATGACTGGCTTGGGTGCATCGTCGAGCTCGTTAACGCCGCCTGCGAAGTCCCTACACCATCCTGCTTGTTCCGTCCCCCGGTGTCCCAGGTGGGCAATGTGGCGCATGGCGCGCCTCCTGCTCCTCCTCTGCACGGTGCTGACCACGAGCCCAGACGTGATGTGCAACCGCAACCCACCGTGTGGAGCGCTGGCACGCGATGAAGCAAGCTGCTAGGTGGTGCAGCGACCGCAAGGTGGCGCACGCGCGCTCCCAGCGCCACTACGCCAGCATCAAGACCACGCGCCGCTTGAGGTCATGGCGTGTGGGCGTCTAGTCCGAGCTCCACTCGTGCGAGCTGCTCCCTGGAGTGCTGCGGGTTGTCGCGCCTTCACCCCGGGGTTGGGCCACGTCGTTTGGCCTGACAAGTTCAAGCCAGATCTGCCTCCATGCTATGATGCCTCCCCCGATCCCGCAGAGTTCCTCCAACTCTACTCGCTGAGCATCGAGGCGGCCAACAGTGACCAGAAGTTCATGGCGAATTGGTTCCCCATGGCTCTCAAAGACAACGCGCGTTGCTGGCTCCTACACCTCCGAGAGGGGTCAATCTCCTCTCGGGACGAACTTCACGAGCGCTTCATCGCCAACTTCCAGGGCACCCATGGTCTCGCCCCAGCGGTGGGCGACCTGCGGCACGTGAAGTAGCAGCTAGGCGAGACCTTGCACAAGTACATACAGTGCTTCACGAACATTCGCCCCAAGATCCTGAAGGCGTCGAACAAGGCCATCATCTCAGTGTTCACCGATGGCGTCCGGGACGTCAAGATGAAAGAGGAGCTCTGCATTCACGAGGAATTATGCTCCACCTTAGAGATGCTCAACCTGGCGAACAAGTGCGCATGAGCCGAAGAAGGTCGCCTCTCCCTCATTGAGCTCCCAGAGGCTGACCCTGAATACAAGAAGGCCAAGGCTAAAGAAGCAAAGCGGAAGGGCCCTGCCGTGCTCACTACTGAGCACGAGATGAAGCGTGACCGTGAGCATGACGAGCCGCCCAGGGGCAACCGCCCGTTATGCATCTTCCACAACGTACACAGCCATAACACCAACGACTACTAGGAGCTCAGGGCACTTCATGATGGACATCTCGGCCGCCGCCCTGAGTGTGGTGACCATGGCTATGGCCGCGAAGGAGGCTGTTGGGACAACCGCGACCCTCGTCGGGACTGGCGTGACCAGCCTCGCGAGGACTGACGAGCCTCATGATAGACCCTGGCAAGACCAGCCTCGTGAGGCCTGTCCTCAAGGTAATGTCGGCCTCCCTCCATTGCCATCGCCGCCAAGGAGAAACGATGACAACCGACAGGATGATGGGGCTGGAAGCTTCTAGGAACCTCGTGCGATCGCCTACATCTTGGATGGTGCTCAGGCCCTAGCCTCACATCTCATCTTCAAGCAGTTCGCTCGCGAAGTAAACACGACCCTCCCGAGGCTTGTGGCCGCGCATCCACTTAAGTGGTCACGATGTGCCATCACCTTCGACTCCAAGGACTACATCAAGTGCTCAGCTGCCTCAGGCACGCTTCCCATGCTCTGCACGCCCACCATCAGCAATGTTCTCATCACCAAGACCCTCATCTACGGAGGTGCGGGGCTCAATGTCCTCTCTGTCGAGACATTCGAGACGCTCCAAGTGCCTTATGACCAGCTCATACCCACCAAGCCCTTCTCAGGAGTGACCGATAGCTCCACCTTACCTCTGGGCAGATTCGCCTCCCTGCCACCTTCGGCATGCGCGACGACTACCACACCGAGCTCATCGACTTTGACGTCGCCCACATTGGCCTCCCGTACAATGCCATCCTTGGGTACCCTGCCCTCACCAAGTTCATGGCCGCAACCCACCATGGCTACAACATCCTCAAGATGTCATAGTGCAGCGGCGTCACCACGGTCGCTTGTGATGATAAGGATGCAGTCTGCTCTCTCAAGCAAGCCTACCAGGTTGTGGCAGCCAAAAACTCTGACGATGAAGGCGCCATCCCGCCTCCCGAGGCCACCCCCAAGAAGACGAATGAACTCCTCCCG
This sequence comes from Triticum aestivum, assembly GCF_018294505.1. NCBI lineage: Eukaryota > Viridiplantae > Streptophyta > Magnoliopsida > Poales > Poaceae > Triticum > Triticum aestivum. The sequence continues at coordinate 193,848,260 of NC_057807.1, forward strand.
AAGAGTTACCAGGAGGCTGGAGTGCCTGTCGGCAGTGCCTCGGGCTTGGCGCACACTAAAGAGGCTCCCCTTCCTTCCGCATAGGAAGGCGCGCCTGGCACTTCCCTCAGGACGGGCCTGGGGGCTTCCATCTAGAGAGCCGCTGACCTGACAAGTGCGACGAGGGAGGTGCTTGGGCACCACTTGGAGGTGTGCTTTGATGCACGTCCCCGCGAGCAAGGCGCCAGGTGTGTGAGAGTTCATCACCAAGGCGGTCCAGGAGCTTTAGGAGGCAAGGGCCATGCGTGGCGAGCGTTCGCCCACACGACCTCCCAATGCAGCTGCGGCCCGTGACATGGGCAGCGAGCAACACGCTTGCGTCAACATCCCTGGCCTCAATAGGGCCGCTTCGCAAAACCTCTTATGGCCGTCCCATGTTGGCCAGAGTGGGGGCTATCCCTACAACTATGTCCGCATGACATTTGTCCTGTTGAACGTGGGCTCCTCATACCAGCGCTTCGCGCAGTTTGCTATGGCGTCTGTCAAGGCCAGGCTCCAGGCGGTCATGTCTGAGGAGGTTCGGACCCTCGCAAGTCTGGCGGGCCTCGCGAGCCCCCCAGGTTCCGGAGCCGCCTGGCTCGTGAGGAGCGATCTCCACGGCGCGTGTCTTCAGCTACCCCGACGCTTCTACAGCAACGGTGCCAGGTGACATTTTGGTTTGTTCACTTCAGGGTACCCCTCAGGCTGCATTATCTACAGGCTGTCATGGTCTACCCTCGCAACTGCACTATTTTGATTCGTGTAATTTGGACCAGTTATGCTTGCATGAGTCGTTGTGGCTGTTAACCTTGCGCCTGACCGTGTATTGCCTCTGGACTTGCCTCCATGGGCTTCGCGCGTTGCCAGCTCTCCCCTTGAATGTCCCACAAGAGGGGTCTATTGGCACAGCGCCTGTGCTCGGGCCTATCCCTGCAGCACCGATAAATCTAAGAGATTGAGCTCTGGCTGACGTGCTGGTCTCATGCACGTCACCTCACAAAGTCCTTAGTGCCTTCGTCTTACCACGGAATGATTACGGGCAGATCAGCAAGCACGGCCGCCCCTTTGTTTTTGGCAGCTAACTAATACGCAGGAGCCTTCGGAGACAGGTCCTCAAGCGGCCTTGCTAACGCCTCACTACCTCGGAAGGACATGCCGCGACCAAGCAGCGTTCCATCTCATTAAAGGCTAAGTGAAATTGGCTCATACACTGCATGCCGCTGGGTACAACCTCTCGTAAGCACCCTTGTGGGGTGAGCCTCTTCTCTCTCGTGCAAATCGCTTGCATGTTAAAATGGGGCACTTGAGCATCGCAGCTCAGGGGCTTCTACTGGCTCTTGAGCCCTCACCCCCTGGCCTTGACCACGACATCGCGATCTAGCATACCAGCGGTGGCTGGGTCTTGCTCGAGGGCAGATTCCTAAGGACACAGAGCAACATCATGGGCAGAGAAAGTGGAGTAGCTAGCCTCGCCGAGGAGTACAGGGGGAAGGGTGTGGACCAATGCCGGTGGCATTTTTTTCAAAATATGATGGGCATCAGTCTCCTCATGCACCTCTCGTGGGGTTTACCTTAATTCATTACATACCAAGAAGCATGCACAGGATCGAAAGCCCGAAGAAGGTCGCCTTCGCGGAGAAATAACCGCCACAGGCCGCAAGCCCTCCAAGCTAAGTTACCTCACATGCGCCAGCATGAAGCGTTGCCATTTATGCTTTGCTTTCTCGCGACCTCGCTCGGGCAAGGAATCCCCCCTATTAATTTTTGGGGAGCTGCTTGCACGCCAAAGGGGACCTCCCATGCATCGCGCCTCGAGGGCTCTTACTGGACCTCGGGCCGCTCACCTCCTGGCCTTGACCACGGCACCACGACCTGGCATACCAGCGACGACAGAAGCTTGCTTGGGGACTGGGTCCCGTCGGCGTAGAGAACTAAGCCACCGCAAGAACAGAAAGGGGGGGGCATGCCCAAGCGGGAAACGCGAATAGGACATAAGCTGGAAATGCTAATATAAAGGCGCAAGCACCTCTATTCTTACACAACCCCACGGGTCCCTTTACAATTTTTACACAGGAAAAAAAGGTCTCCCGAGGACCACAACTCAGGAGGCGTCAGCTCTAGCATCATGGTGCCTAGTTGGTGTCATTCGCCCTTCCTAGATGCGGGCACCACGGCCCGATGGATCGTCATAGTTGTCGTCACTTGACCTTGACATGGAAAAGGCGCTGCTGCTACTGGACGTGCAGCGGCCAAGGGCAAGTTCACCGTTGGAGGCCTGGCCGCCACTATTGCCGCCCCTGGGGCAGCACTACAGGCGTTCGCTATCTTTGATGAAGACCTTGGAGAAGAGCATTGATGCCCCGTCGTACCTAAAATGAAGGGTGTGCCTCCCCTCTGAGCCACAGGCGTGGGCAACCGTTTCCCATCCCCAGGTCATGAAGACATCGTCGGAGAAAGTGGCCTCAACCTCCGTCTATGAAGCCTGGACGCAGCAGCCGTCGTGCTGTAGCCACAGCTCGACGAGTCCCCGCGCAGGCAACTCCTCAGCCAAGGCATGCGGGAGTCCGATCTAGGTGCGCGGTGGCATCATCACCCACACCACAAACTCGCAGGCATGGGTGAAGTGGTTGGACGACCGTTGCTTTCCTCCCTCCTTGACCTCGTCCTCCACAGTGCCCATGGCCACCCCTGTGGGAAGGACCATCTGCACGAACGATCGGGCTGGCATGGACTCTCGGCAGCGCGCGCTCATGTTGAGGAGGGGCAGCCGTGAGCATTGCGGCGGCCTGGCGAGGGCAGCCGAGGCCCCTCTTCAGCGGGAGCGACTTCGGTCCCTCCTAGGGGCTTTCCCCTTCTCGGCGATGGAGAACCTCCTCACCGGCGCCGTGGATGCTGCTACAAGAAGGAGGAATGAGGAGCAAGAAAATGAAGATGGACTGGAGGCTCCGCCTCCCTTGCTCTCTTATAGGCGATGGGAGGCCGACCGGCGTCCTCCCACGTTTCGAGCGATAATGGCCCTACTACATGCACCAGGCTGCTGTCAATTCGGAGCAGTTGCTGAGGCAACATGGAGGAGCATAGGCGTCCGCATCCCGCTAAGAGCCACGTGTCATCCCTGGCCCACAGGAGGTTAGGGCCCAAGGCGCTTCGACCCTGCCCCTTGGCTTCGCCTAGACGCCAGCCCGAGCGCGCCTTGGGCCCGGTGGCCACTGTCGCTGTTCTGGAATCGGGAGTACCCAGATCTGCCTGCCTAAGGCCCATGGCCTGACCCCCTCGATGGCCTGGTATGGCCTAGCAGCGGGGCCTCAAGAAAAGACCCTCACGGGGGCCCCGGCCTCGCGAGGAGAACGACGCCAAGACCTCCAGAGGGGCGGCCTCCCCAGGCGGCCTCCCGAGGAGCGGGATTTCTATGCAGGTACCTGATACGTCTCCGTCATATCTATAGTTTTTGATTGTTTCATGCCAATATTATACAACTTTTATACACTTTTGGCAACATTTTATATGATTTATTTGGACTACAGTGCCTGGTGCCAGTTCCTGTTTGTTGCGTGTTTTTTGTTTCACAGAAAATCCATATCAAATGAAGTCCAAACGCAACAAAAATTTGTGGAGATTTATTTTGGATTATATGTGATTTTTGGGACTTGGAATCAACGCAAACAAGGGCCCACAGTGATCAAAACTCACCAGGGTGTGCCGGGCACCCCCTGGCGCTCCCAGGTGTCTTATGCCCTCCTCGTAAGGCTGTTGGGGCCCTTCTTCTGGTGCAAGCAAGATAATTTATGGCAAAAAATCATGTATATTTTTAGCCCAATCGGAGTTACGGATCTCCGAGAATTTAAGAAACCGTGAAGGGCCAGATCTGGGGAACGCACAACAGACGAGAACAGAGAGGGAGATCCAATCTCGGAGGGGCTCTCGCCCCTCTGCTGCCATGGAGGCCATGGACCATAGGAGGAACCCTCCTTCCATCTACGGGGGAGGCCAAGGAAGAAGAAGAAGGAGGGGGGATCTCTCCCCCTCTCTCCCAGTGGCACCGGAATGCCGCCGGGGCAAGGACCGTGATGGCGATCTACATCAACAATCTTGCTACCGTTAACACCAACTCTCTCCCCCTCTATGCAGCTGTGTAACACCCCTTCTCCCCACTATAATCTATACTTAAACATGGTGCTCAACTCCATATATTATTTCCCAATGATCTATGGTTATCCAATGATGTTTGAGTAGATTTGTTTGTCCTATGGGTTAATCATGATCTTGGTTGGTATGATTGTATATTTTATTTATGGTGCTATCCTATGGTTCCCTCCGTCTCACGCAAATGTGAGGGGCCCCGTTGTAGGGTGTTGCAATATGTTGATGGTTTGCTTATTGTCAGTGTTGCGGGGGTGACAGCAGCCTAAACATGGATAAGTGGGCTATGGCGCATGGGAGTAAAGAGGACTTCATACTTAATGCTATGGTTGGGTTTCACGACCTTAATGATCTTTAGTAGTTGTGGATGCTTGCTAGGGGTCCAATCATAAGTGCATATGATCCAAGTAGAGAAATTATGTTAGCTCATGCCTCTCCCTCATATAAAATTATAAGAATGATTACCGGTACTTGTTATCGATTGCCTAGGGACAAATGAATTTCTTGTTGACAAAAGCTATCCACTTTTATTACCTTGCAATGTATTCATAGTTTCATTCTCGCAAAGTAATCGTAGTTTTATTCTCGCAAAATAGCTTCATAGTTGTTTTAGGTAAAGCAAATGTCAAGTGTGCGTAGAGTTGTATCGGTGGTCGATAGAACTTGAGGGAATATTTGTTCTACCTTTAGCTCCTTGTTGGGTTCTACACTCTTCTTTATCGAAGAAGGCTACAAAAAATCCCCTATACTTATGGGTTATCAAGACCCTTTTCTGGCGCCGTTGCCGGGGAGCAATAGCGTGGGGAGAATATTCTTGTGTGTGCTCGTTTGCTTTATCACTAAGTAGTTTTTATTTTCTGTTCTAAGTTGTTCTCTATCTTTAGTTATGGATATGGAACAGGAAACACCAAAAAAATAGTGGTACTTGCTACTCATGGAGATGGGGAACCTCCTAAAACCCTTGATGCTCGTTATGTGAAAACCCCGTTCAACTTGATAATGGGAGAGATGTTGTATCAATGTGAATACTTTAGGGATTATCGCTTGACACAAAAAGGGAAACTATTATGGGATCAAATTGATATGTTGCATTGCTATGCTCGGAATTTATGCCAGAGATATGATTTTACTTGTTACACTAGGATGAATGCTCCACACCTTCTCTTTTCATGCAAATTTAATGATAATGAAACCTTGGCTTCTTATGCCAATGGTAGATATGATTATTATGATGTGGAACGAATAGAAGAATTAGTTTCTTTTAAGTGTGCTTATGAAATTGAATCTTTGTTTTTAAAGTATGAAGCTTTTGATGATGTTGTTTATAGACCTGAAAATTTTGCCATCCTTAAATATTGCTATGATAATTATAAATACAATTTTTATATTGATGTATTTATTGAGAAAGTCTCCGCTGTCCAAGAAGAGACTAATATTTTGCAGGAGTCTATGGAAGAAACCTCAAAGAGCAAGACTCGATTCATCACAAGAAGGTAGAGGGGGAGAAACACCATATGATCCAACAATAGTAACAAAGCTCGCGGTATATCTAGATCGTGCCAAACCAAGAACGCGCGAGAGAGATCAAACACATAGCTATTGGTACAAACCCTTAGCCCCGAGCATGAACTACTCCCTCCTCGTCATGGAGATTGTCGGGATGATGAAGATGGACTCTAGTGATCGTTTCCCCCTCCGGCAGGGTGCCGGAACAGGCTCCTGATTGTTTTTTCATGGCTACAGAGGCTTACGGTGAAGGAACTTCTGATCTAGGTTTATTTTCGGAGGTTTCTATATTTATAGGAATTTTTGGCGTCAGAAACAAGTCAGGGGGGTTCCCGAGGGGCCCACAAGCCATCGGGGCGCTCCCTATGGAAGGGCGCCCCTAGGCTTGTGGTCGCCTCGGGATTCTTCTGGCCCAACTCTGATGCTCCGTGGATATCTTCTGTTCCATAAAAAATCACCGTAAATTTCCATCTTCTTTGGACTCCGTTTGATATTCCTTTTCAATAAAACTCAAAAACAAGGAAAAAACATAAACTGGCACTGGGCTCTAGGTTAATAAGTTAGTCCCAAAAATAATATAAAATAGCATATTCAAGCGTATAAAACATCCAAAATAGATTATAAAATAGCATGGAACAATCAAAAAATATAGATAAATTGGAGACGTATCAAGCATCCCCAAGCTTAATTCCTGCTTGTCCTCGATTAGGTGAATGATAAAAACAGATTTTTTTTCATGTGTAATGCTACCTAACATATTTATCCATTTTCTTTATCATGGCATGAATATTCAGATCCATAAGATTCAAAACAAAAGTTTAATATTTGCATACAAACAATAATACTTCAAGCATACTAATGAAGCAATCATGTCTTCTCAAAATAACATGGCCAAAGAAATTTATCCCTCCAAAATCATATAGTCTAGCTATGCTCCATCTTCATCACACAAAGTATTAAATCATCCACAACCCTAATGACAAGACAAGCAATTGTTACATACTTTTGATGTTCTCAAGCTTTTTCAACTTTCATGCAATACATGAGCGTGAGCCATGTATATAGCACTATAGGTGGAATAGAATATGGTGGGGGTTGTGCGGAGAAGACAAAATGGGATAAAGTCTCACATCAACTAGGCAAATTAATGGGCTATGGAGATGCCCATCAATTGATATCGATGCAAGTGAGTAGGGATTGCCATGCAACGAATGCACTAGAGCTATAAGTGTATGAAAGCTCAAAAAGAAACTAAGTGGGTGTGCATCCAACTTGCTTGCTCACGAAGACCTAGGGAAATTTGTGGAAGCCCACCATTGGAATATACAAGCCAAGTTCTATAATGAAAAATTCTCACTAGTATATGAAAGTGATAAAATAGGAGACTCTCTATCATGAAGAACATGATGCTACTTTGAAGCACAAGTGTGGCAAAAGGATAGTAACATGGTCCCTTCTCTCTCTTTCTCTCATCATTATTTTCATTTGTTTTTTTGTTTGGGCTCTTTGGCCTCTTTTTTTTAAAGTCCGGAGTCTCATCCCAACTTGTGAGGGAATCATAGCTTCCATAATCCTTTCCTCACATGGGACAATGCTCTAATAATGATGAACATCACATTTTTATTTAGTTACAACTCACGAATTACAACTCGATACTTAGAACAAAATATAACTCTATATGAATGCCTCTGGTGGTGTACAAGGATGTGCAATGATCAAGAGTAATATGAATGGTGGCCAAGCCACAAATACTATGCCAACTACATGATCATGCAAAGCAATATGACAATGATGGTATGTGTCATAATAAACTAAACGGTGGAAGTTGCATGGAAATATATCTCGGAATAGCTATGGAAATGCCATAATTGGTATGTATGGCCGCTGTTCTGAGGAAGGGTATATGGTGGGTTGAATGCACCGGCAAAAGTTGAGCGGTAGTAGAGAGGCTAGCAATGGTGTAAGGGTGAGAGTGCGTATAATCCGTGGACTCAACATTAGTCATAAATAACTCACATTCTTGCAAAAGTTTATTAGCTATCAAAACAAAGTACTACACGCATGCTCCTAGGGGGATAGATTGGTAGTAAAAGACCATCTCTCGTCCCCGACCGCCACTCATAAGGAAGACAATCAAAAAATAAATCATGCTCCGACTTCATCACATAACGGTTCACCATACGTGCATTCTGTGGGAATCACAAACCTAAACACAAGTATTTCTACAAATCCACAATTACTCACTAGCATGACTCTAATATCACCATCTTTATATGTCAAAACAAATGCAAGGAATCAAACTTCTCATATTATTCAATGCTCTTTATGAAAGTTTTTATTATATCCCTCTTAGATGCCCATCATATTAGGTCTAAATTCATAACCTAAGCAAATTACCATGCTATTTCAATGCTCCCAAAATAATATAAGTGAAGCATGAGAGTTCATCAATTTCTTCAAAATAAAACTATTGTCGTGCTCAAAAAAGATATAAGTGAAGCACTTAGAGTATTCTAATAAATTCATGATAAATATGTGTCCCTCTCAAAAGGTGTGTTCAGCAAGGATGATTGTGGCAAACCAAAAAGCAAAGACACATATCATACAAGATGCTCCAAGCAAAACACATATCATGTGGTGAATAAAAATATAGCCTCAAGTAAATTTACCGATGGATTGAAGACAAAAAAGGGGATGCCATCCACGGCATCCCCAAGCTTAGATATTTGGTTGTCCTTGCATATTACCTTGGGGTGCCTTGGGCATCCCCACGCTTAGGCTCTTGCCACTCCTTATTCCATAGTCCATCAAATGTCTACCCAAAACTTGAAAACTTCACAACACAAAACTCAACACAAAACTCACGAGATCCGTTAGTATAAGAAAATAAATCACCACTTTTTGGTAGTGTTGTGAACTCATTCTTTATTTATATTGGTGTAATATCTACTGTATTCCAACTTCTCCATGGTTCATACCCTCTAATACTACCCATAGGTTCATCAAAATAAGCAAACACACAATGAAAATAGAATATGTCAAAAACAGAACAGTCTGTAGTAATCTGGAAACTTCGTATACTTCTATAACTCCAACAATTCTAAAAAAATAGGAAAATCTAGGAAAATTGTATGTCAATCATGTATCAAAAATTCAGAATTTTATCACGTTCCAGTGAATTTCAGAAATTCTTCTACTGGACACAAAAGTTTCTGTTTTTATACAGAATCAAGTCAACTATCACCCACACTATCCCAAAGGCTTTACTTAGCATTTTATTGAAAAAAATCTATAAAACATGATTACTACAGTAGAATAATCATGTGAACACACGAAAAATAGTAGGTATAAATATTGGTTGTCTCCCACCAAGCATTTATCTTTAATGCCTATCTAGCTAGGCATGATGATTTCAATGATACTCACATAAAAGATAAGAATTGAAGCACAAAGAGAGCATCATGAAGCATATGACTAGCAATTTTAAGCCTGGCCCACTTCCTATGCATAGGGATTTTGTGAGAAAGAAATTTATGGGAGCAAGAATCAACTAGCATAGGAAGGCAAAACAAGCATGACTTCAAAAATTTCAACACATAGAGAGGGAACTTGATACTATTGCAATATGAAAAAGCATATGTTCCTCTCTCATAATAATTTTCAGTAGCATCATCAATGAATTCAACAATATAACTAACACATAAAGCATTCCTTTCGTGATTCATAAGCATAGAAATTTTACTACTCTCTGCATAAGCAAATTTATTCTCATGAATAGTAGTGGGATCAGCCTCAACAAAATAACTATCATGTGAGGCATAATCCAATTGAAAATTAAAATCATGATGAAAAGTTTCATGGTTATCATTATTCTTTATAGCATACATGTCATCACAATAATCATCATAGATAGCAACTTAGTTCTCATAATCAATTGGAACCTCTTCCAAAATAGTGAAATCATCATTAAATAAAGTCATGACCTCTCCAAATCCACTTTCATAATTATAACAATAAGATTTAACACCCTCCTAAATAGTGGGATCATTATTATCTAAAGTTGACACTCTTCCAAACCCACTTTCATCAACATAATCATCATAAATAGGAGGCATGTTATCATCATAATAACCTTTCTCATCAAACTTGGGGGACAAAAAATATCATCTTCAACAAACATAGCATCCCCAAGCTTATGTCTTTGCATATCATTGTCATCATGGATATTCAAAGAATTCATACTAACAACACTGCAATCATGCTCATCATTCAAAGATTTAGTGCTAAATTTTTTATCGAATTCTTCTTCTAACACTTGAGTTCAATTTTCCTTTCCATCATTAGATGAAGCATATGAGGCAGCCTCAATTCCATTTTTTGTACTTTTCTTCTATAGACTAAACTAGTGACAAAACAAGAAACTAAAAGATTAAATTGCAAGATCTAAAGAAATACCTACAAGCACTCACCTCCCCGGCAACGGCGCCAGAAAAGAGCTTGATGTCTACTACGCAACTTTATCCTTGTAGATGTTGTTGGGCCTCCAAGTGCAGAGTTTTGTAGGACAGTAGCAATTTTCCCTCAAGTGGATGGCCTAAGGTTTATCAATCCATGGGAGGCGTAGGATGAATATGGTCTCTTGATAACCCACAAGTATAGGGGATCGCAACAGCTTTCGAGGGTAGAGTATTCAACCCAAATTTATTGATTCGACACAAGGGGAGCCAAAGAATATTCTTGAGTATTAGCAGTTGAGTTGTCAATTCAACCACACCTGGATAACTTAGTATCTGCAGCAAAGTGTTCAGTAGCAAAAGTGGTATGATAATAAAGGTAACAGTAGCAAAAGTAAAGATAAATGTTTTTGGGTTTTTGTAGTAGTTGTAACAGTAGCAACGGAATGGTAAATAAGCGAAGAACAATATGTGAAAAGCTCGTAGGCAATGGATCAGTGATGTATAATTATGCCGGATGCGGTTCCTCATGAAATAGTTATAACATATGGTGATATAGAACTAGCTCCAATTCATCAATGTAATGTAGGCATGTATTTCGTAAATAGTCATACGTGCTTATGGAAAAGAACTTGCATGACATCTTTTGTCCTACCCTCCCGTTGAAGCGGGTCCTAGTGGAAACTAAGGGATATTAAGGCCTCCTTTTAATAGAGAACCGGACCAAAGCATTAACACATAGTGAATACATGAACTCCTCAAACTACGGTCATCACCGAGAAGTATCCCGATTATTGTCACTTCGGGGTTGTCGGATCATAACACATAATAGGTGACTATAGACTTGCAAGATAGGATCAAGAACACACATATATTCATGAAAACATAATAGGGTCAGATCTGAAATCATGGCACTCGGGCCCTAGTGATAAGCATTAAGCATAGCAAAGTCATAGCAACATCAATCTCAGAACATAGTGGATACTAGGGATCAAACCCTAACAAAACTAACTTGATTACATGGTAAATCTCATCCAGCCCATCACCGTCCAGCAAGCCTACGATGGAATTACTCATGCACGGCGGTGAGCATCATGAAAATGGTGATGGAGGATGGTTGATGATGACGACGGCGATGAATCCCCCTCTCCGGAGCCCCGAACGGACTCCAGATCAGCCCTCCCGAGAGAGATTAGGACTTGGTAGTGGCTCCGTGTTGTGAAACGCGATGAAACTTTCTGTCTCATTTTTTTCTCCCCGAGACCGAATATATGGAGTTGGAGTTGAGGTCGGAGGATGTCCAGGGGGCCCACGAGATAGGGGGCCGCGCCCTAGGGGGGGCGCCCCCCTATCTCGTGGACAGGCCGTGGGCCCCCTGGCATTAATTCTTTCGCCAAAAATTCTTCTTAATTCCAAAAAGTGCCTCTGTGGATTTCCAGGACATTCCGAGAACTTTTCTTTTCTAACATAAAACAACATCATGGCAGTTCTGCTGAAAACAGTGTCAGTCCGGGTTAGTTTCATTCAAATCATGCAAGTTAGAGTCCAAAACAAGGGCAAAATTGTTTGGAAAAGGAGATACGTTGGAGACGTATCAACTCCCCCAAGCTTAAACCTTTGCTTGTCCACAAGCAATTTAGTTGATAAACTGAAAGTGATAAAGAAAAACTTTTACAAACTCTGTTTGCTCTTGTTGTTGTAACATGAAAAGCCAGCATTCAAGTTTCAGCAAATATTATGAACTAACCATACTCACAATAACACATAGGTCTCACAATTACTCATATGAATAACATAATCAGCTAGCGAGCCATAATAATAAAACTCGGATGACAACACTTTCTCAAAATAATCATAACATGATATAAGAAAATGGTATCTCACTAGCCCTTTCTGAGACCACAAAATATAAATGCAGAGCACCTTTAAAGATCAAGTACTGACTAAACATTGTAATTCATGGTAAAAGAGATCGAGTCAAGTCATACCCAATATAAACCAATAATAATGAATGCAAATGACAGTGTGCTCTCCAGAGGGTGTTTTTAATAAGAGGGGTGATGACTGAACATAAAAGTAAATAGATAGGCCCTTCGCAGAGGGAAGCAGGGAATTGTAGAGGTGCCAGAGCTCGATTTTAAAATAGAGATTGAATAACATTTTGAGCGGCATACTTTCGTTGTCAACACAACAACTAAGAGATGGCTGTATCTTCCATACTACATGCATTATAGGCAGTTCCCAAACAGAATGGTAAAGGTTTATACTCCCCCAACCACCAACAAGCATCAATCCATAGTTTGCTCGAAACAACGAGTGCCTCGAACATACAACAGCCCTGGGGGAGTTCTGTTTAATTATTTTGATTTGCTTTGATTGTTTTGGATCATGGGACTGGGCATCCCGGTTACCGGCCCTTTCTCGTGAATGAGGATCGGAGTCCACTCCTCTTGAGAATAACCCACCTAGCATGGAAGATATAGGCAGCCTTAGTTGAAAAATGAGCTGCTCGAGCATACAAAACAGAATTTCATTTGAAGGTTTGGAGTTTGGCACATACAAATTTACTTGGAACGGCAGTATTCCCGCTTAGTACAAGTGAAGGCTAGCAAAAGACTGGGAAGCGACCAACTGAGAGAGCGACAACAGTCGTAAACATGCATTAAAATTAATTCACACCGAGTTCAAGCATGAGTAGGATATAATCCACCATGAACATAAATATCATGAAGGCTATGTTGATTTGATTCAACTACATGCGTGAACATGTGCCAAGTCGAGTCACTCAATTCATTCAAAGGAGGATACCATCCCATCATATAACATCATAATCATTCTAATAGCATGTTGGCACGCAATATAAACCATTATAAGTCATAGCTAATCAAGCATGGCACAAGTAACTATAATCTCTAAATGTCATTGCAAATATGTTTACTTCATAATAGCTGACTCGGGAACGATGAACTCATCATATTTACAAAAACAAGAGAGGTCGAGTTCATACCAGCTTTTCTTATCCCAATAAGTCCATCATATATCGTCATTCTTGCCTTTCACTTGCACGACCGAACGATGTGTATAATAATAAGAGTGCACGTGCATTGGACTAAGCTGGAATCTGCAAGCATTCAACTCAAGAGAGAAGACAAGTAATTTGGGCTCTAAATTAAATAGACAATCATGCATATAAGAGCCTCTAAGAATTTTCAATATGATCTTCTCGACCCCCAAAAGAAAGAAAAGAAAATAAAACTATTTACACGGGAAAGCTCCCAACAAGTAAAAGAAGAACGAGAAATCTTTTTGGGTTTTCATTTTAATTCCTACTACGAGCAAGGAAATTAAATTAACTATTTTTTTGGTTTTTCTTAAGGTTTATCAAACACACAAGAAGAAAGCTAGAAAAAGAAATTTAAACTAGCATGGATAATACAATGAAAGAGTATCAGCACCGACGACTAGTGTGTGAACATGAATGTAAAGTCGGTGAGAAATACGTACTCCCCCAAGCTTAGGCTTTTGTCCTAAGTTGGTTTAATACCAAGGACCGCCGCTACTCTCCCCAGTGTAGTGGGAGGTGTAATCAGGATACCACTGGCTGGTCATCTCCGGATCCCACTGGACAGATGATGCACGATAAGGGTCCAGCTCAGGTTCTGGCTCAGGTTCAGGTTCTGGAGTAAAAGCTTGGGCTAGATGGTTGTTCACTGCTTCCGGCATGACAAGGCGATTTTCTACAAGAAAATCAAATAACAGAGGTGCAGGCAAAATAATAAACTCAAAGTGTTTCTTATTGAATCTAAGTCTATACAAGAACATCTTCTCTTCGTTGTCAACAATAAACTTGTGTGCTACCATGCTCTTGTAATCTAAAATGTGAGGGGGTAATTTTGTCTCCTCCTCCTCATAGTGCCTAATGGGTATCTGAAAATGTTCAGCTAGACGTGCAACATAGATACCTCCAAATATGGGGTCTTTTGTACGATTTAGGGCTAGCCGTTTAGCAGCGATGGCTCCCATACTAAAAGTATTGTCTCCCAGCAAAGCATGTTGAAGAATAATAATATCTGGAACGCTCAAATTTCCACTATTTCCACGACCAATCAAGCATCTACTAGCAAATATGGCAAAGTAGCATAAAACAGGAAAGTGTATGCTAGAGACTTTTGCCTCAGAGCCCTTCTTTGGCTCTTCTACAGCAATAGTTTTAACGAAGCCATCCACATCTTCACGATGGGGTTCCTCTAATTCTCCCTCATAAGGTATCCTACATACCACACAAAAATGACATAAAGACATTTCTTTGAATTCATCGTATAAATGAAATAATACTGCAGGCGGTGACTTCTTAGGATATTAATAAAAGTTTTGCACGAAAGTATTGGTAAGTAAGAGATACTGATCGATTCGGTCGTTGATGAAACCGGTGAGGCCTGCAATTTCGATTAGAGTATAAAAGTCTTCATGAATTCTGGCTTCTTTCAAGAAATCCTCACATGGCCATTCGCACGACCGTACTTCCGCTAAGCGAGGAAGATTATACTTGGGTTTTTCCTTTTCTTTGTCTTGTTTTCCTTAGAGCTTTGGCTAGAAGAGCCTTTAAAGAGCCTCCTTAACATTTTCTAAAAATTTCTGAAATTTTAGTAACTTCAAAATAAAAGTGAATAAAACTAAACAAAAGTGATAGCAACTACTCCTACAAGTGCCTAGAGCCTGTATCATGCATTGGAATTGCTTGGGACCTCAAAAATTTAACATGCAAGCTCAAGAGCATGGTCACCTATGCAGCAAAAATTTGCAATGAATAAAGCACTAGAACAAAAACTAATTGGACCAATGGAGGAGTCAAATACCAAGCAACAATCTCCCAAAGCAGTTTTTCGAATGGAGCTTTGAGCTAAGAGATCGAAAATCGCAGCAAAACGAGCTAGAACTCGTGCTTGAGCTGGATGGGGATTTTTTTTGGGTAGAAGATGAACTGTGTGGGTGCTGTCATAAGTGGAGGGGGCCACCAGGGGCCCACGAGACAGGGGGGCGCGCCCTACAGGGGGCGCCCTCCTCTCTCGTGGCCTGGTGCTTGCCCCTGCTGCAGTGTTTTCAGTGCCTAAGATCCTCAAATATTCCAGAAAAAATCATACTAAATGTGCAGGGCATTTGGAGCACTTTTATTTTTGGACTATTTTTTAATGTACGTATAATTCAGAAAACAGACGGATAATACTAATTTTTCTTTATTTAATCTAAATAACAGAATGTAAAAGGAGGGTACAGAAGGTTGTGCCTTCTAGTTTCATCCATCTTGTGATCATCAAAATGAATCCACTAACAAGGTTGATCAAGTCTTGTTAACAAACTCATTCCGAATAACACAGAACAGGAGAAATTTCGAATAACACTACATTACCTCAACGGGGATATGAAAATCCCCAACAATAAGAATATCATACTTTTTCTTGACAGTAGGGAGAGGAAATTCAAAACCTCCAAAAATGATAGCTGGAACTTTTTCAATAGAATTGATACTATGAACTTGAGATTATTTCCTCGAAAAGTGTACCGTATGCTTATTACCATTAACATGAAAAGTGACATTGCCTTTGTTGCAATCAATAACAGCCCCTGCAGTATTAAGAAAAGGTCTACCAAGGATAATAGACATACTATCGTCCTTGGGAATATCAAGAATAACAAAGTCCGTTAAGATAGTGACATTTGCAGCCACAACAGGCACATCCTCACAAATACCGACAGGTATAGCAGTTGATTTATCGGCCATTTGCAAAGATATTTCAGTAGGTGTCAACTTATTCAATTCAAGTCTACGATATAAAGAGAGAGTCATAATACTAACACCGGCTCCAAGATCACATAAAGCAGTTCTAACATAATTTCTTTTAATGGAGCATGGTATAGTTGGTACACCCGGATCTCCAAGTTTCTTTGGTATTCCACCCTTAAAAGTGTAATTAGCAAGCATGGCGGAAATTTCAGCTTCCGGTATCTTTCTTTTATTTGTGATGATATCCTTCATATACTTAGCATAAGGATTTACTTTCAGCATATCAGTTAAGCGCATACGTAAGAAAATAGGTCTAATCATTTTAGCAAAGCTCTCAAAATCCTCATCATCCTTTGACTTGGATGGTTTAGGAGGAAAGGGCATAGGTTTCTGAACCCTTGGTTCTCTTTCTTTGCCGTGCTTCCTAGCAACAAAATCTCTCTTATCATAACGTTGATTCTTTGATTGTGTGTTATCAAGATCAACAGCACGTTCAATCTCTACATCATTGTTTTTGCTAGGTTGAGCATCAACATGAACATTATCATTAACATTATCACTAGGTTCATGTTCATCACCTGATTGAGTTTCAGCATCAGAAATAGAAATATCATTGGGATTCTCAGGTGTGTCTATAGTAGGTTCACTAGAAGCATGCAAAGTCTTATCGTTTTTCTTCTTATTCTTTTTAGAAGAACTAGGTGCCTCTAAATTATTTCTCTGAGAATCTTGCTCGATTCTCTTAGGGTGGCCTTCAGGATACAAAGGTTCCAGAGTCATTCTACCAGTTCTAGTAGCCACTCTAACAGCGAAGTCATTTTTATTATTCAATTCCTCAAGCAAATCATTTTGAGCTTTAAGTACTTGCTCAACTTGAGTAGCAACCATAGAAGCATATTTGCTAACGCGGTGAAGTTCATCTTTAACTCTAGCCAGATTATCACCTATGCGTCCTATCTCGAAAGCATTATTCTTTAACTCTCTACCAACATAAGCATTAAAACTTTCTTGTCTAGCCATAAAGTCGTCAAATTCATCTAAGCACAGGCTATGAAATTTAGTAGAGGGTATTTCAACTTTATCATATCTATAGAGAGAATTTACCTTTACTACCTGTGTCGGGTTATCAAGACAATGTAGTTCTTCAGGCGGTATATTAAGATCATGTATTTCTTCAATAGGTGGTAAATTTTTAACATCTTCAGCTTTAATACCTTTTTCTTTCATTGATTTCTTTGCCTCTTGCATATCTTCGGGACTGAGAAATAAAACACCTCTCTTCTTCGGAGTGGGTTTAGGAATAGGCTCAGGAGTTGGCTCAATTGGTTTAGGAATTACTTCAGGAGCTGGCTCAGGAAGAGTCCAATTATTTTCGTTAGTCAACATATTATTCAATAGTATTTCAGCTTCGTCGACTATTCTTTCCCTGAAAACACAACCAGCACAACTATCCAATTAGTCCTTGGAAGCATCGGTTAGTCCATTATAAAAGATATCAAGTATTTCATTTTTCTTAAGAGGATGATCAGGCAAAGCATTAAGTAACCGGAGAAGCCTCCCCCAAGCTTGTGGGAGACTCTCTTCTTTGATTTGCACAAAATTATATATTTCCCGCAAGGCAGCTTGTTTCTTATGAGCAGGGAAATATTTAGCAAAGAAGTAATAAATCATATCCTGGGGACTACACACACAACCAGGAGCAAGAGAATTATACCAAGTCTTAGCATCACCCTTTAATGAGAACGGAAATATCTTAAGGATATATAAATAGCGAGGCTTCTCATCATTAGTAAACAAGGTGGCTATATCATTCAACTTGGTAAGATGTGCCACAACAGTTTCAGATTCAAGGCCATAAAAAGGATCAGATTCAACTAAAGTAATAATATCAGGATCAACAGAGAATTCATAATCCTTATCAGTAACACAGATAGGTGAAGTAGCAAAAGCAGGATCGGGTTTCATTCTAGCATTAAGTGACTGCTGCTTCCATTTAGCTAATAATTTCTTAAGATCATTTCTATCATTGCAAGCAAGGATTTCCATAGTAGTTGTTTCATTCATAACATAACCCTTAGGAACAACATGTAATACATAATCATTGGGGGAACCTTCATCATCACTATCATCAATAATAGGTTCTTCAATATTTTCATTCCCCCTAACTCTAGCAAGTTGTTCATCTAGAAATTCACCTAATGGCACAGTAGTATCAAGCACAGAAGTAGTTTCATCATGCATAGAAGAAGTGGCATCATCAATAACATGCGACATATCAGAATTCATAACAGTAGCAGGTTTAGGTGTCGCAAGCCTACTAATAAAGAAAGGAGAATCTAGTGCAGAGCTAGATGGCAGTTCCTTACCTCCCCTTGTAGTTGAGGGAAAAATAGTAGTTCGATCATCTTTCAAGTTCTTCATAGTGATCAACAGATATAAATCCCAAGTGACTCTGAGAATAGAGCAATGCTCCCTGGCAACGGCACCAGAAATTAGTCTTGATAACCCACAAGTACAGGGGATCGCAACAGCTTTCGAGGGTAGAGTATTCAACCCAAATTTATTGATTCGACACAAGGGGAGCCAAAGAATATTCTTGAGTATTAGCAGTTGAGTTGTCAATTCAACCACACTTGGATAACTTAGTATCTGCAGCAAAGTGTTTAGTAGAAAAAGTGGTATGATAATAAAGGTAATGGTAGCAGAAGTAAAGATAAATGTTTTTGGGTTTTTGTAGTAGTTGTAACAGTAGCAACGGAAAAGTAAATAAGTGAAGAACAATATGTGAAAAGCTCGTAGGCAATGGATCAGTGATGGATAATTATGCTGGATGCGATTCCTCATGCAATATTTATAACATAGGGTGATATAGAACTAGCTCCAATTCATCAATGTAATGTAGGCATGTATTCCGTAAATAGTCATACATGCTTATGGAAAAGAACTTGCATGACATCTTTTGTCCTACCCTCCCGTTGAAGCAGGGTCCTAGTGGAAACTAAGGGATATTAAGGCCTCCTTTTAATAGAGAACCGGACCAAAGCATTAACACATAGTGAATACATGAACTCCTCAAACTACGGTCATCACCGAGAAGTATCCCGATTATTGTCACTTCGGGGTTGTCGGATCATAACACATAATAGGTGACTATAGACTTGCAAGATAGGATCAAGAACACACATATATTCATGAAAACATAATAGGTTCAGATCTGAAATCATGGCACTCGGGCCCTAGTGACAAGCATTAAGCATAGCAAAGTCATAGCAACATCAATCTCAGAACATAGTGGATACTAGGGATCAAACCCTAACAAAACTAACTTGATTACATGGTAAATCTCATCCAACCCATCAGCGTCCAGCAAGCCTACGATGGAACTACTCACGCACGGCGGTGAGCATCATGAAATTGGTGATGGAGGATGGTTGATGCTGATGACGGCAACGAATCCCCCTCTCCGGAGACCCGAACAGACTCCAGATGAGCCCTCCCGAGAGAGATTAGGGCTTGGCGGCGGCTTCATGTCGTGAAACGCGATGAAACTTTCTCTCTCTTTTTTTTCTCCCCAAGACGGAATATATGGAGTTGGAGTTGAGGTCGGAGGAGGTCCAGGGGGCCCACGAGATAGGGGGCCGTGCCCTTGGGGGGGCGCCCCCCTGTCTCGTGGATAGGCCATGGGACCCTTGGCATTAATTCTTTCACCAAAAATTCTTATTAATTGCAAAAAGTGCCTCCGTGGATTTCCTGGACATTTCGAGAACTTCTCTTTTCTACACATAAAACAACATCATGGCAGTTCTGCTGAAAACAGTGTCAGTCCGGGTTAGTTTCATTCAAATGATGCAAGTTAGAGTCCAAAACAAGGGCAAAAGTGTTTGGAAAAGTAGATATGTTTGAGACGTATCATCCCTCTCAAACAACCTTGCAACCAAATAACAAAGAGTCTCTTGTGTCCCCAACATACTCAGTACAATGGTAAATTGTATAGGTGCACTAGTTCGGCGAAGAGATGGTGATACAAGTGTAATATGGATAGTAGATATAGGTTTTTGTAATCTGAAAATATAAAAATAGCAAGGTAACTAGTAACAAAAGTGACCAAAACGGTATTGCAATGCTTGAAAACAAGGCCTAGGGTTCATACTTTCACTAGTGCAAAGTCTCTAACAATGATAAAATAATTAAATCATATGGCAATCCCTCAACGTGTGACAAAGAATCACTCCAAAGTTTCTATCAGAGAACGTAGGACGAAAACGTGCATCAACCCCTATGCATAGATTACACCAATGTCACCTCGGGAATCCGCGAGTTGAGTGCCAAAACATACATCAAGTGAATCAATAGAACATCCCATTGTCACCACAGATATCCCACCGCAAGACATACACCAAGTGTTCTCAAATCCAATACTCAATCCAACATAAGAAAGCTCAAAGTGCAAGACTCAATTCATCACAAGAAGGTAGAGGGGGAGAAACACCATATGATCCAGCTATAGTAACAAAGCTCGCGGTATATCAAGATTGTGCCAAACCACGAACACGAGAGAGAAAGATTAAAGACATAGCTACTGGTACATACCCTCAGCCCCGAGGGTGAACTACTCCCTCCTCATCATGGAGATCGCCGGCATGAAGAAAATGGCCTCCAGTGCTGGTTTCCCCCCTGCAACAGGGTGCCGGAACGGGCTCCCAATTTGTTTTTCGTGGCTATAGAGGCTTACGGCAGCGGAACTTCCAATCTAGGTTTCTTTTCGGAGGTTTCCATATTTATAGGAATGTTTGGCATCGGAAACAAGTCAGGGGGGTTCCTGAGGGACCCACAAGTCATAGGGGCGCGCCTCGCCCCCTAGATTTGTGGTCACATCGCGACTCTTCTGGAACAACTCCGATGCTCCGTGGGTCTCTTCTGGTCCATAAAAAACAACAGTAAATTTTCAGCTCGTTTGGACTCCATTTGATATTCCTTTTCTGTAAAACTCAAAAACAAGGAAAAACCAGCAACTGGCACTGCGCTCTAGGTTAATAAGTTAGTCCTGAAAATAAAATAAAATAGCATATTAATGCATAACGAACATCCAATACAGATAATATAATAGCATGGAACAATCAAAAATTATAGATACGTTGGAGACCTATCATTATATGATGTGGAAAATCATCACTCTCCTTTGATAAAGAAGTGGAAGTCTCATGCCCGGTCTCGTATCTTGACTCCGAGTAGGAGTCCCATATGAGAGCCGTTATCACATCCCTAGTTCCATAAGTGATCTATACTAGAATCTCGCTTGCATCATCTTTAAATTTCATTTAAATTTGAATTGGGGATTGATCCAAATCCTAGAACCAAATTAAACCAAATATTTTCTTATACTAACAGAGCACACGAGATTTTCTGTTGAAGTTTTGTGTTGTGAAGTTTCCAAGTTTTGGGTAAAGATTTGTTGGATTTTGGAATAAGGAGTGGCAAGATCCTAAGCTTGGGGATGCCCAAGGCACCCCAAGATAAAATGCAAGGACAACCAAAAGCCTAATCTTGCGGATGTCCCGAAAGGCATCCCCTCTTTCGTCTTCATCTATCGGTAACTTTACTTGAGGCTATATTTTTATTCACCACATGATATGTGTTTTGCTTGGAGTGTCTTGTATGATTTGAGTCTTTGCTTTCTAGTTTACCACAATCATCCTTTATGTACACACCTTTTGGGAGAGACACACATGAATCAGAATTTATTAGAATACTCTATGTGCTTCACTTATATCTTTTCAGCTAGACAATTTTGCTCTAATGCTTCACTTGTATCTTTTTAGAGCACGGTGGTGGTTTTGTTTTATAGAAATTATTGATCTCTCATGCTTCATTTATATTATTTTGAGAGTCTTTTAGAACAGCATGGTAATTTTATTTGGCTATAAACTAGTCCTAATATGATGGGCATCCAAGATGGGTATAATAAAGTGCGTTGAATACTATGAGAAGTTTGATTCCTGATGATTGTTTTGAGATATGAGGGTGGTGATATTAGAGTCATGCTAGTAGAGTAATTGTGAATTTGATAAATACTTGTGTTGAGGTTTGCAAGTCCCGTAACATGCACATATGGTAACCGTTGTGTAACAAATTTGAAGCATGAGGTGTTTCTTTGATTGTCTTCCTTATGTGTGGAGGTCGGGATCACGCAATGCTTAAATCCTACCAACCCTTCCCCTAGGAGCATGCACGTAGTGCTTGGTTTTGATGACTTGTAGATTTTTGCAATAAGTATGTGAGTTCTTTATGACTAATGTTGAGTCCATGGATTATACGCACTCTCACCCTTCCACCATTGCTAGCCTCTCTAGTACCGTGCAACTTTCACTGGTACCATAAACCCATCATCTACTTTCCTCAAAACAGCCACCATACCTACCTATTATGGCATTTCCATTGACATTCCGAGATATATTGCCATGCAACTTTCCACCGTTCCGTTTATTATGACACGCTCCATCATTGTCATATTGCCTTGCATGATCATGTAGTTGACATCGTATTTGTGGCAAAGCCACCATTCATAATTTTTCATACATGTCACTCTTGATTCGTTGCACATCCTGGTACACCATCAGAGGCATTCATATAGAGTCATATTTTTTTCTAAGTATCAAGTTGTAATCCTTGAGTTGTAAATAAATAGAAGTGTGATGATCATCATTATTAGAGCATTGCCCCGTGTGAGGAAAAAAAGAGAGGCCAAAGAAGCCAATGAAAAAAAGAAGCCAAAGAAGCCAAACAAAAAAATAAAAAAATAAAAGAGAGAAGGGACAATGCTACTATCCTTTTTCCACACTTGTGCTTCAAAGTAGCACCACGATCTTCATGATAGAGAGTCTCTTATTTTGTCACTTTCATATACTAGTCGGAATTTTCGTTATAGAACTTGGCTTGTATATTCCAACAATGGGATTCTTCAAAATGCCCTAGGTCTTCGTGAGCAAGCAAGTTGGATGCACACCCACTTAGTTTCTTTTGTTGAGCTTTCATACATTTATATCTCTAGTGCATCCGTTGCATGGCAATCCCTACTCACTCACATTGATATCTATTGATGGGCATCTCCATGGCCCATTAATATGCCTAGTCGATGTGAACCATCTTCCTCCTTTTTTGTCTTCTCCACAATCTCCATGGCCCATTAATATATCTATTGATGTGTGCTATTTCCATGGCTCACGCTCATGTATTGCGTGAAAGTTGAAAAAGTTTGAGAATACTAAAGTATGAAACAATTGCTTGGCTGAAACCAGGGTTGTGCGTGATTTGAACATTTCGTGTGACGAAGATGGAGCATAACCAAGCAATATGATTTTGTAGGGGTGAACTTTCTTTAGCCATGTTATTTTGAGAAGACATGATTGCTTTTGTTAATATGCTATTTTATATTATTTTTGGGACTAACCTATTAACCGGAGGCCCAGTGCCAGTTTCTGTTTTTTTGCCTTAGAGTTTTGCAGAAAAGGAATACCAAACGGAATGAAACCTTCGCGATGATCTTTCTTGGACCCAAAGCAAACCAGAAGACTTGGAGTTGAAGTCAGAAACGCCATGAGGCATCCATGAGGTAGGAGGGCATGCCTAGAGGGGTAGGCGCACCCCCACCCTCGTTGGCCCCTCGTAGCTCCACCGACATACTTCGTTCGCCTATATATACTCATATACCCTAGAAACATCAGGGAGAGCCACGAAACCACTTTTCCACCGCCGCAACCTTCTGTACCCATGAGATCCCATCTTGGGGCTCTCGTGATCTACCGGAGGGGGAATCGATCATGGAGGGCTTCTACATTAACACCATTGCCTCTCCGATGAAGCGTGAGTAGCTTACCACAGACCTTCGGGTCCATAGTTATTAGCTAGATGGCTTCTTCTCTCTCTTTGATTCTCAATACAAAGTTCTCCTCGATGTTCTTGGAGATCTATTCGATGTAATACTTTTTGCGGTGTGTTTGCCGAGATCCGATGAATTATGGATTTATGAACAAGATTATCTATGAATATTATTTGGTTCTTCTCTGAATTCTTATATGCATGATTTGATAGCTTTGCAAGTCTCTTCGAATTATTGGTTTAGTTTGGCATACTAGATTGATCTTTCTTGCAATGGGAGAAGTTCTTAGCTTTGGATTCAATCTTGCGGTGTCCTTTCCTAGTGACAGTAGGGGCAGCAAGTCACGTATTGTATTGTTGCCATAGAGGATAAAAAGATGGAGTTTATATCATATTGCTTGAGTTTATCCCTCTACATTATGTCATCTTGCTTAATGCATTACACCATTCTTATAAACTTAATACTCTAGATGCATGCTGGATAGCGGTTGATGTGTGGAGTATTAGTAGTAGATGCAGAATCATTTCAGTCTACTTGACACAGAAGTGATGCCTATATTCATGATCATTGCCTTAGATATCTTCATAATTACGCGCTTTTCTATCAATTGCGCAGTAATTTGTTCACCCACCGTAAGACATGCTATCTTGATAGAAGCCACTAGTGAAACCTATGGCCACCGGGTCTCCTTTCTATTATATTACATCTCTTTTCCATTATATCGCAACTCGTTTACTATTTTGCAATCTTTACTTTCCAATCTATACAACAAAAATACCAAGAATATTTACTTTACTATCTCTATCAGATCTCACTTTTGTGAGTGACCGTGAAGGGATTGACAACCCCTTTAGCGTGTTCGTTGCAAGGTTCTTGATTGTTTGTGCAAGTACTAGGTGACTTGTGCATCGTCTCCTACTAGATTGATACCTTGGTTCTCAAAATGGAGGAAAATACTTATGCTACTTTGCTGCATCACCCTTTCCTCTTCAAGGGAAAAATGAACGCAAGCTCAAGAGGTAGAAGACTACGCCTCTGAGGAAGCCGACGACATGGATGACAATGACAAAATCATGGCCCATGCTAATACTGCCCCTCCCGTCACCGGCCGATGGACGACCACCTCCACCTACGATGTTTACATGCTAGCCACCCCCAAGGACAACTATGATGGTGACAATAATGGTGACGTCACCCCTAGGAGAGATAACAACAAGCCTGGCAAGGAGACGCCTAAATGACAAAGACATGGCAGACAATCCAAGGGGTGTCGAGGCAGAGAAAGCAACACGGCACCGATGAAAATGACACCCTGGACAACATGGAAGACCTCGGCAACCCCGCCACCACCGAATAGTAGCCAGACGACTCGGAGGTGCACGAGGATCAGTTAAACCCCGAGGACCTCAATGACTCCAAAGACATTAACTACCTCCCTATTTTCGAAGAGGAGGTAAGTCTTGGAGCCGAGGATTTCGTCGTCCCTGAGGATCCACTAGACCAAGAGCGGTTTAAACGATAACTTTTTGCCATCACACAAAGCTATAAGAAAAAGGAGCAACGGATAAAAGCCGAACAAGACACCCTCAATGACAGATGGACCAAAGTCCTAGCCGCCGAAGAAGGGTATGGATATGAGCGGCAAACCAAAAGCTATCCTAAGCGAAAACTGCTATTGTAATTTGACGATGAGGCCCTTGCGCTCGTACCACCAAGATATACCTAGGCAGACTAACCCGACTGCCCCCTCGAGGAAGGGACGCACGGGCCAGAGAGGCCGAATACCCACTCGCTCCTCCTTGCCATAAAGGCATACGATCTCTGTCATGACCTGGCCAATAGAGCACGACAGGCAAGATCCGTCTATGGATCTCGAGTGTACACCCCGGCTGGATGGAACGGAGCCCAAGCATGGCGCGGCCGGAATGGTAGAGTTCGGGAGCAACACCAGGCCGATACGGTCGCCGATTTACGGCGTGATGTAGCCTGAGTTAGGGGCACTGCTCACCCATTATGCTTCACGGACAAGGTGATGCGGCACCACTTCCGCGGAGGGTTTAAACCTGTAAACATTGAATAATACGACGGGGCTATAGATCCAGCCGTGTGGATCATAGACTTTCTTCTCCACATTCATATGGCTCGAGGAGATGACCTCCACACCATAAATACTTGCCATTAAAGCTCAAGGGACCAGCCACGCATTGGCAAAATAGCCTCCCCAAAAACTCCATAGGGAGTTGGGAAGAGCTTGAGGATGCTTTCTGAGCTAACTTTCAGGGAACCTATGTCCGGCCTCTCGATGTCGATGACCTGAGCCACGTGGTCCAACAGCCCGAAGAGTCAGCCCGGCAATTTTGGAATTAGTTTTTGACCAAAAAGAATCAGATCGTCAATTGTCCGGACGCAGAAGCTATAGTTGCATTTAGGCACCGATCCGGGACGATTGTCTAGCGTGCTAGCTCGGCCAGGATAAGCCGAAGACAATGTCAACACTTACCTCTCTTATGACCCGCTTTTGTCGGGGGGGAGACAACTGTTGGCTCATAGAAGCACCAACCCAGAAGACCCTGGCACCTCGGAAGTCCGGGATGCAAGCGGGAAACCACGATGCAACAAAAATAAATGTCACCATAAAAGCAGCGAAGCCGAAGACATGGCAGTGAATGTCGGATTCCGCAACTCCAAAACAGGACCGCAAAAGAAACCCTCTAAGGGGAATCAGGATGGACCCACCAAGTTGGACACAATTTTGGATAGGCCCTGTCAAATCGACAGCACATTCGACAAGCCCGCCAACCACACCAACCATAATTGTTGGGTGATCAAACAGGCCGGAAGGCTCATAGCCGAGGACCCAGGCAAAAGCCCCCGTAGCAAGGACGATGAGGAACCGAGCGATTTTCTGGATCGAGAAGTTCGCAATTTTCTGGATGAAGAAGAGCCAATTTGGAAGGATCTGCATCAGCTTCAAGTTCATCAGTCCAAATTTACAATCTGTGAGATTGAAAGTTCAAAGGAAATCAGGATTGCGGTCGATTCCGCCCCTGATATCTCGCAAGTTGCAGAGGCTGACAGATTTTTCGTCATAATCAAGACGCATGAGTTAGACAGCCGCGGCCAGCTACGTGTGTTGGGGAATGATAGAGGCAGAGGGTCCCGATCTTTCGATGAGATGATAACTCATCGATTTGGTGGAGTCGACTTTGACGATCCGACTACAAACATGCACGACGTTGCGCCTTAGCAATCGCTAAACCAATCTCCTGAGGTTACTGACCACGCCGGTGCATGATCAACCTGACCACGAAGGTCTATTCCTGCAAGCAATCGAAGAACGAGCAAGAATATGATAAAAGCAATCTGAATATTGTGAATATGTATGAAGTATTGATAAAGGTGGGGATCCGAAAGCGGTCTTGGTCTGGTCGTTAGACACAAACGAAGTACACGAAGTTGCGTTGGCTAACTTTTAACTAAACAAATCCCAAGGGAAAAGCTACTAGATGGATCTACTTATATAGGAGCAAGGGGTGGCAGCCAAGGAGGTGGGAGGACATCCCAAGGCAGCCTAAAACTAACCCTAGGTCGTACAAGGCCAATGGGCCCAAGTGGAGGTGACGTAACACCTTTGGACTTGTAGTTTGACTCGGATTCTGCTGCAGCATCAGATTGTTTCATCCATAACTCAATGCTCCGGACGAATTTTAAGGAAAATCCAATTGGTTTGGAAAGATCAAGAAATCTACTTTCCAACAAAAAAAGAATCACCCAATTCGGAGTCCGTATGAAAAAGTTGTTGACGTTTTGAATCAGGTATGTCTGTGTAGTCCAAATCTGAGTCCAGAATGTCAGAGACTTGGACTCTATCTTTTCTTGGGCCAAAAGTGACGTGAGAAAACCTTTTGAACAACAAATAAACATCTCTTTCTTCCTTGTCTTCCTGTGTGGATTGTACAAATGTCCCATACACCTGCAATTAGACAAAACACAAAAGTGTGTGAAGTATTTTTGTTCTAGATAACATAAATAGATTATTGAATAGTTTGCACTAGAAATCACCTCACAAATATGCATGTATGAAATATTTTTGGTCATATCCAAGGTAGGCATGTCCTCATCATCCTCCCCTTCTTGAAAATAAAGCCATCCTCAGCGTTGCTTAATCTGAAATGTGGCTAACAAAAGAGACAAGGTGTACATGTTCTATATGTATATGTCATCCATTTTTACTTTATGAGTAACTTGCATAGTTCATAAAATCTAAAGCCAAAAAATTAGCACAAGAAGTAGAAGGCATGAAAATATTGCAACTCAGTTTGCACATATAAGTGAAGCTCTTATTCATTTCAAAAGATTAACAATGTTCATCATTAAACCATCCCAACATTGGTGAATAAACCTTACTTGCATCAAATTTACATGCTACAACATGAATAAATAAGCAAACATGAAATAAGTCATTCAACACAGAATCATCACCAAGATTAGAGGTCATATCAAAATGATTAAACATTGATTCTTTTGCATCAACAATTAATTCAATGGGTGCACTCAAAATTATTGGTATTTCAGTTGTTTGATCACATGACACATTCATGACAGTATCAAGATTCTCTAAAATAGGTGTTGTGCTCAAATCACCAGGTAACTCAACACATGATGCATTCAAGTTAACTAGGGATGCATCATTCTCATGTGAAGTTATATCATCAATACCTTTACTGTTACCTTGTCGCAAAGACGTAGCTGATGTAGGTACAGACGTAGATAATGCACCATACTCTTGAGATGATTTCGCGCTCACAACCCGAGGTGGGGCTGCTCTAGTAGGTGCAACGGTGGAGCAACCAACCGGCGGTGGTGAGCATGAACTGGAATAGTAGTTGTTGTAGTCACCCAGTGCATCCTCCTGTAACTGTCTCTCAAAGATACAAGCACAAACATACATACCAGTAATGCAACGAGGAATATACTGAAATCTTGCCTGAATATCATGGTTAAAACCACCAAAAAATTTATTCATTGTATCATCTTCAGATTCTTCTATGTCACAATGATGCATATAAGATTTGAACTCTTGGTAGTAAGCATGAACAGTGTTGTTGCCTTTTTTAAACTGTTCAAATTTGCGAAGCAATTCACGACAATAGTAAGGAGGGAAAAATTGTTGTCTCATTACATCTTTCAAATGTTTCCAAGTTGTGGGTTGGTTATCAATGTTTTTCTTACAATGCACACTCCACCAAACAGAAGCAAAACCAGTAAATGCTCAAGTGGCAGCTCGTACTCTCTCAAGTTAGAAAAGTTATGGTGACGAAAAACTTGTTCTACTTCAAGCTCCCAAGCTAGATAAATAGCAGGATTAAATCTACCCTCGAATGACGGCAAAGAGATAACCTGACCATGTGCTTGTGTGTGTTGTCCCAACTCTCGTGATGGTGAAGATGTGTCCGTCGTCCAAGAACTTCTATCTCCGGAACCTGTCATCATTAGTAGAAACAAGAAACAAAATTCGAGAATAATGTTCCTATGAACTACTAGGATGTGGTTGTGTGCTCACAGTAAAGCAAATATCAATATCTTACAAGTTCTTACCATGCGGCAGGTGGTGACAGGCAACCAACGGTGTCAAGTAACTCTGAAGATTGTGTAAAGCGATTGCCAAGGGAACGTACGTATACATGGTGTAGAAATATGTGAAGCTGGGTTGGCTATATATGGTATCAAAAGATTAGCAATAATCAATTCAAAGATGCAATGTTGAATAAATGCTCAACGATGGTATTGTGCTGGTCCTAAGCTAGACCGGACTAGAGATGCGAGCCTAGAACACTAATGAGGTCACGGCGTAGCACAACTAGCATCAATGAAGGATACTGTTGGAAATATGAGCAAATTACTACGATATTTAATCCGAATAAACAGAAGATAAATCACGACTATAGTAGCAGAGATTGAACTAATCATGTGAACTAGCATAGCAGATGAACATATCACATCTAGGGCACATACTAGTGTTGACACTAGATTTTGGCACGACATAAAAGGAAATGAGATGGCTTCAAGTGAAAGGGTTTTCAGCATGAGAAATTTTCACGTCGCCGAATGAAACAACTTTGATTTTTAATTCATCGACATCCGACCTCATCTCAGAGGCCGAAGCTGTACTCCGAGTGACAAAATTTAATGTTCTGAGTGCTTTACGGCCGATTACGCCCTCAATATGGCCTCAGATGAAGGAGTGCTCTGAAGGAGTTGTCTTCATCTCGTCTAGGTGATCGATTTTCATATATAAATCATCTCAATCCGAGTTCATATGCAAAAGTTATAGTCAATACGATCTGGACAGGCCAGAGACCAAAATATTACACTTGACACCAGACACATGTTGATGAGTGTCTGATGCAATGCGTGAGCAATTCGGTCCTTCAATACGGCCTTCAATTGAAAAACCTTCAACACGGAAAAGTTTCGTCTCGTCGAGCCGATCGATTTTCATATATAATTCGTCTCAATCCGAGGTCGTATGAGGCCTGGAGAGACAAATCAAGATCAGGCTATGTTTTCAGTTGGAAAAACCGAGTGAAAAGTTCACCATCCGAGTGAAAGTTTATGGTCGAGTGAAAGTTTGCTGACCGGATGAACTTATTATTATCCAAGTGGAAATATAGTCATCCGAGTGGAAATATGGTCATCCGAGTGAAATTGTTCTCCAGGTGACAATATTCCGAGTGAAAGGATTACCATCGGGACGAAAACTTACCGATCGAGTAAAAGGTCGAGTGAAAACCTACCGATCGAGTAAAAGGTCGGGTGAAAACTTATCGATCGAGTAAAGTTCGTGAAAACCTACCGATCGAGTAAAAGGTCGAGTGAAAACCTAACGATCGAGTAAAAGGTCGAGTAAAAACCTACCGATCGAGTAAAAAGGTCGAGTAAAAACCTCACGATCGAGTAAAAGGTCAAGTGAAAACTTATCGATCGAGTAAAAGATTGTCTTCCGAGTGAAAATATAGTCATCCGAGTGAAAGATTGTTTTCCGAGTGAAAAGGTCGAGTCGGATGGTCCGAGTGGAAGTCTCTAATATCCGAGTGAATGAGTTCGGATCCGAGTGAAACTAAACATATGCCCGAAAGTTTATCAAGATGACCTGGGATGAAGAAGTGTTCAATATAGAAGTTTTGCGTATCATCAATACGGTAAAATTTGGTTTTGGAGTCATCATCATCAGAGATAGTATATGGCCTGCAAATTCATTACAAGACTTGGAAAATTTAGTCTACTGCAAGACCGAGTCCAACTGGAAGGTAAAGACGACCTCGAAAAGTATTCAAGATGGCCTTATTTGAAAAAGTGATCAACATAAGAGTTGTTCGTATCATCGAGGCGCACAAGTTTGATATTTGGGCCATCTCGATCGGAGGTCATATGGAGGCTCGGCGGCCTGCGCAAGGAGGAAGACAGAAATTGGGCCAGATTCAGACTGAATCCGAGTTGGAATAGAACTAGGACTCTAGGACGCGAATTGATGTAATTTTTCTTGTAAGGAAAGCCTAGATGAATCCTTTACTTGTACGGGAAGTCCAGCCGCCTCTTATATATGTTGGGGGTGACGGCCGATTGAACAACACCAATCGAACCAATCAATCTATTACACTTTTGTGTTCATCTATCTTTTTCCCCTACCTTTGTATCTTTCTTTCTTGTTCTTTGTTCGTTCTTCGCGTTGGAGGGCAGCGATCCACGAGGCTCTAGGGGCGAGCGAATCGACCTAGGGCAGCCCATAGCCGCCGCACTCCCTGACGGGGTCCCTCCCGGGGGTGTGGGGTTTTCGGGTCTGCAAAAGCGCCCGTCGACTGTCTTGCGTATCGCGCTGTCGGTCGGGTCTCCTTTGACGTGAGCTGCGGTGCATCACCCCCGGCGTCGAGGGTACACATGACGTGTTCGGGTGTCAACAACTAGAAACATGAATTCTACCACGATCTCGAGCAGGAAAGATAGAATCACGTACGGTGCAGCAGGAGCAGCACCGCCGACGTTGATGTTGTCGCCCATGTCGTCGAGGATTAGGTTGCCGAGGTTGGGGAAGAAGTCATCGTTCATGAAGTCGTCACTGCCAGCAGTCACGCGAGTGCGCTCCCCAAAAACCATATCGCCACTCTCCCATATAGGATCACGAGAGGCGGGGTTCCGGAGGCCTGCTGTCCCTTCTCTCAATGCACGACGAAAGGAGGGATGGAGAAGACTTGCTTGGCGGTGCAATGATCTGGAGCGATGGTGAGAAACCATACAAAGCGGTGGCGACTAGGGTAGACGTCTACCTGACTATATAGTGTGGGTCGGGTAGGTCATGGGAGTAAACCCCACGTCCGAGTCGTCACGATCCAAAAGAATCAGAAACGGTTCAGTAATAAACGCGTCTGTTAGTTATTAATTAATGACTCATTAATTTTTCCCGAGCAGCAAAAATATAGACAACGTGCATAGCTCTGTCCTCGGCTCGGCTCAATCCCGCAACCCGCGGCGCGTTGTGACGAGGTGTGGCGTGGCGTGGCGAGGCGAGCGAGGAGGAGGAGCGCGCGTGTAGGTCTCCTCTTCTCATGCTCATACAAGTGGTAGGAGAGCTCACCTTATAAAGAGGCGCAACTCTCTCTCAACTTATGAGGTGGGACTAAACTTTAGCCTCACTCACTCCACTCACATGTGTGCATGAATGGGCCAAGAGAATTTCAGAATTTTAGTTGGGCTTTGGGCCAAAAGCCCACTAGCAAATTCCAACAATCCCCCAAAAAGTCTCATTGGCACATTTCACCATTTGTTTCCAAAACATTGTTTATATACCGGTGCTTAGTGGAGACTGTGAAGTTGAACTTCCACTTAGAGATTTATGTACACTAGATCACAACTTGAATAGTGGACTATGCCTTGAACTACAAGTTTTCTGCGAGACTAGTTTCACACAAATTCTTGACTGATACTTGGCTGCCGCAAGGCTTCCCCGCGGGTGGAGCGTATACATCGTACTCCAGGTCCTTTCATGAATTTATTAGAGAGCACCCACTTCTCATAGACTGTGACGTTAACAGTCAAATTCATATAGGTGTGTTCCTCAGGAGATGCTCTGCAGGACAACATCTCTGCTTACTCAAATAAGCCACTTGGAACACATTAAGATAGATATCAACCTGCCATGCAGATCAAGAGAGTATTGCATCTTCACGGAGTGGGATAATTAAAATAAGGATACTCTCCTCTCATCTGACCAACAGCTTGTCTCCCACTTCTACTTCACGGGATCTCCGATCACATAGAGTGGGTTACCACTATGGACAGCTCATGCGGTGGGTCTCAAACCCATCTCCATCGATGCATTATCTATCACATTACGTGATAGACCCTTTGTGAAGGGATCTACAAAGTTTTTCGATGTTTGGATATAATCCAACGTAATAACTCCGGAGTTCCTCAGTTTCCTGACAGATTTTAATCTCCACTTCACATGCCTTGAGGACTTCATATTGTCCTTAGAACTATTTATCTTGATGATCACAGTTTGATTATCACAGTTCATCAGGATAGGGGGTATTGGTTTTTCAACCATAGGTAAGTCCATCAATAGCTCACGAAGCCACTCCGCTTCAACAGTGGCAGTGTCTAATGCTGTGAGTTCTGCTTCCATAGTTGACCTCGTTAAGATGGTCTGCTTGCAAGACTTGTAGGAAACAGCGCCACCACCAAGTGTAAAAACATAACCACTTGTGGCCTTAATCTCATCAGCATCAGATATCCAGTTCGAGTCACTATAACCCTCCAGTACCCTTGGATACCTGGTGTAGTGAATCCCATAGCTCGCAGTGCCCTTCAAGTAGCGCATAACTCTTTCAAGCGCACGCCAATGATCATCTCCCGGTTTTGACACAAACCGACTCAGCTTGCTCACAGCAAAAGAGATGTCAGGCCACGTGGCACTCGCCAAATACATAAGCGAGCCAATAATCTGAGAATACCTCAGTTGATCTCTAAATCCGTCGATTCTTTCGAAGCAACACACTAGCATCATATGGAGTTGGAGAAGGCGTGCAGTCGCTATACCCAAAACGACTCAAGACCTTTTCCACATAGTGAGACTGAAGCAGTGTGATCCCAACATTCTCATCTCTCAACAGCATGATGTTTAAATAACATCAGCTACTCCTAGATCCTTCATCTCAAAACATCGAGATAAGAAATCCTTAACCTCCTTGATTAAATAAAGTTTGGTTCCAATGATCAATATGTCGTCGACATACAGACAAAGAATAACTCCTTCGCCCCCACCATGGCGATAGTACACACACTTGTCACCATCATTTACTACAAAGTCGGCAGCAGTTAATGTTCTTTCGAACTTCTCATGCCACTCCTTAGGAGCTTGTTTAAGGCCATATAAAGACTTTAATAACTTGCACACCTTGCCTTCTTGACTAGGTACTACAAAACCATCTGGCTGATCCATGTAAATTTCCTCCTTCAACTCTCCATTGAGGAAAGCCGTCTTAACGTCCATTTGATGAATGAGAAGACCATGTGAGGCAGCCAGTGATAGTAGAACCCGAATTGTGGTCAGTCTAGCCACGGGTGAGTAAGTATCAAAGAAGTCTTCACCTTCTTTCTGGGTATAACCCTTAGCCACAAGCCGTGCCTTGTACTTTTCAATCATACCATCAGGTCTAAGCTTCTTCTTGAACACCCACTTACATCCTACAGGTTTGCACCCATAAGGACGGTCAGTGATCTCCCAGGTTCCGTTAGCTAAGATGGAATCCATCTCGCTACGAACGGCTTCCTTCCAGTAGTCAGCATCAGGAGATGCATAGGCTTCTAAAATAGTCCTGGTGTGTCATCCACAA
This sequence comes from Triticum aestivum, assembly GCF_018294505.1. Taxonomy (NCBI): domain Eukaryota; kingdom Viridiplantae; phylum Streptophyta; class Magnoliopsida; order Poales; family Poaceae; genus Triticum; species Triticum aestivum. Next base: position 193,882,928 of record NC_057807.1, read on the forward strand.
GGTACATAATGAAATCATCACCAAAGGACTTTGCAGTCCTCTATCTCTTACTGCTTATAGGAGTTTCATTGTCACCCTCAACAGGATTCTCAACGAGTTAATGGTGGGTTCAGGAATTATAGTGAGTTCCTCACTAGATGGAATAGGTATCTCCTGATTTGATGAACTTGACATATCTTTCATAGGAAATATGTCCTCAAAGAAAGTTGCATCATTAGACTCCATAATTGTGCCAACATGCATGTCGGATACCTCAGATTTTATTATCAAAAATCTATAGCCAATGCTATGAAAAGCATATCCCACAAGAACAGAATCCACGATTTTTGGTCCAAGCTTGTGCTTCTTGGGAATTGGTATATTGACTTTCGCCAAACAACCCCAAGAACGTAGGTAAGAGAGTTTCAACCTTTCCTTTACCATTCCTCAAATGGAGTCATGGTCTTATGCTTTGTGGGAACTCGGTTTAGGACATGACTCGTGGTCATTGGCGCCTCCCACCATTCCTTGGAAAGACCCGATGTGTCTAACATGGTGTTAACCAAATCAGTTAGAGTTTGGTTCTTTCTTTCAGCCACCCCATTAGACTGAGGTGAGTAGGGAGGTGTCCTCTCATGGATTATACCATGTTCCGCACAAAACAGATCAAATTCATTGGAAAAATACTCTCCACCACGATCGTACCTAAGCCGTTTAATTTTTCGATCAAGTTGGTTCTCTGCCTCAACTTTATAGTTTTTGAAGAAAGTTAAAGCCTCATCTTTTGATTTCAGAAGATACACATAACAATATCTAGTGGAGTCATCAATCAACGTCATGAAATATCTCTATCCACCTTTTGTCAACACGCCATTCATCTCACAAAGATCAGAATGTATAAGCTCTAGTGGCGCCAAGTCTCTTGCCTCTGCAGTCTTATGGGACTTGCGAGGTTGTTTAGCTTGCACACATACTTGGCACTTAGAGCCTTTGACAGTAGAGATTTTCGGAATTAAATTCATATTGGCTAGCCGCGTCATGTAACCAAAGTTAATATGACAAAGTCGTGAATGCCAAATATCTGACTCATTATTGTGGCAAACATTATTAATAACTTTAGTGCAAATATCTGACAAAGATACACGGAACAAGCCTACGCACTCATAGCCTTTTCTAACAAATTGTCCACACTTGGAAATTACAACTTTATTGGACTCAAAAACCAACTTAAAACCATCTCGACATAAACGGGAACCGCTAACGAGATTTTTATTGATGGACGGCACATGATGAACGTTCTTCAGACGCACGGTCTTCCCCGAAGTAAACTTCAGATCAACCGTACCAACACCTCGAACGATGGCATGTGACCCGTTCCCCATCAGCACGGGAGAAGTCCCTGTGGCCTGGTAAGAAGAAAACATGGAGGCATCAGCACAAACATGTACATTGGCACCGGTGTCAATTAACCAATCAGGGGATTGAAATACTGAAAGGATGGTAGGAAAAATACCGTACCCTGATTCCTTCATATCAGTATCACCGATGACAACACTAGCGGACTTGCCGCCCTTCTCATGTTCGCGCTCCTCAAAGCGGTTAGGACACTTTGGAGCCCAGTGATTAGGATCACCGCAGACATGGCAAAGTCCCTTCCCCTTCTTATGAGAATTCTTCTTGAAGTTGGTAGAATGTGATGGCTTGTTCTTTGTATCAAACTTGCCTTTCCCCTGAGTTTTGTTCTTGTTGTTTTTGAACTTATTGGGCTGGAAGTTCTTCTTCTGTACCATGTGGGCACTAGAAGCTCCCTCGGCAACTCGAGCACGTGTGTCCTTTGCTCTCGCCTTCTCTTCAACATCAAGAGTACCAATGAGATCCACAACGGAAAACTCCTGTATCTTGTGTTTCAGGGAAGTAGCAAAATTGTTCCACGAAGGTGGAAGCTTGGCAATAATGCCTCCGGCAACAAATTTGTCCGGCAACACACACTTGAAGTGCTCAAGTTCTTTTGCGAGCGACTGTATCTCATGAGCCTGCTATACAGCAGAGCGCTCATCAGTCATCTTGTAGTCATAGAATTGCTCCATGATGTACAACTCGCTACCGGTGTCCGAGGCACCAAACTTGGCCTCGAGCGCAGCCCACATGTCCTTGCCGTTGTCAAACGACATATACGAATCCACAATGGAATCATCAAGAACACCCAGAAGAGCGCCTTTAAAGAGAGTATCGATCTTCTCAAAAGCTTCCAGCTGTGCTGGATTAATATCGCCCTCAGGCTTTCCATTAGTAGCGTCATAGCAGCACATGGTCTGAAACCAGTAGACTGCTCTCATGCGCCACCTCTTATATTGCGCCCCCTTAAAGGCAGGCGGCTTCAGATGCGCAGCAAAACCACTAGGAGTAAATTTCCTATAATCAGGTTTTTGGATTGTTGGAAATATGAGAAAATTACAACGAGATTTAATCTGAATAAACAGAAGATAAATCATGACTACAGTAGCAGAGATTGAACTAATCATGCGAACTAGCATAGCAGATGAACAGATCACATCTAGGGCACATACTAGAAACATGAATTCTACCAGATCTCGAACAGGAAAGATAGAATCGCGTACGGTGCAGCAGGAGCAGCACCGCCGGTGTTGACGTTGTCGCCCATGTCGTCGAGGATGGGGTTGCCGAGGTCGGGGAAGAAGTCATCGTTCGCGAAGTCGTCACTGCCAGTAGTCGCGCGAGTGCGCTCCCCAAAAACCTGATCGCCCCTCTCCCGTACAGGATCACGAGAGGCGGGGTTCCGAAGGCCTGGTGTCCCTTCTCCCAGTGCATGCCAAAAGGAGGGATGGAGAAGACTTGCTTGGCGGTGCAATGATCTGGAGTGGTGGTGAGAAACCATACGAAGCGGCGGTGGTTAGGGTAGACGTCTGCCTGACTATATAGTGCGGGCCGGGTAGGTCGTGGGAGTAAACCCCACGTCCGAATCATCACGATCCAAAATAATCGGAAACGGTTCAGTAATTAACACGTCCGTTAATTATTAATTGATGACTCATTAATTTTTCCCGAGCAGCAGAAATATAGACAACGTGCATATCTCTGTCCTCAGCTCGGCTCAATCCCGCAACCCGCGGCGCGTCATGGCGAGGCGTGGCGTGGTGTGGCAAGGCGAGCGAGCAGGAGGAGTGCGCGTGTAGGTCTCCTCTTCTCATGCTCATACAAGTGTTAGGAGAGCTCACCTTATAAAGAGGTGCAACTCTCTCTCAACTTATGAGGTGAGACTAAACTTTAGCCTCACTCACTACACTCACATGTGTGCATGAATGGGCCAAGAGAATTTCAGAATTTTAGTTGGGCTTTGGGCCAAAAGCCCACTAGCAAATTCCAATAGATACTAAGTAGCTCTGGACAGAAAGATATAAGTAAAGATCACAACGACAGTAAAGATAATGATGAAAAACAACTGCCAAGCACGATGTACAACAACTCTCTCTCCAACTTTCCTCTTGAAAAGTTTGAGCCAATTTTCTATTAACTTTTTTCAAAGAATGCTACTAACTAAAGATTTCCAATGCAAAAAGAATCACTCAATTCCGAATTGGTATGAGGAGTCAAAGAATTCTAAAACTGGCCTGAAAAACTGGAACAAACTGTATGTACGAACTTCGGAGGGCAAAAAGACCTATTATGAAGCTGATTTTTAGGTGCCAAATATTGAACTAGCTTCTGCAACTATTTAGATGCGGCTCGTCTCTAGCTTTCATTTGAGTACTCGCGGAGCCAAAACAGACTTCGTATGAGAAAGTTATGCCTCTTTTACTGAACAGTGCACAAAACAGATTCCAATCCGAATTAAACTACGAGATTGAGTATAGATAGATACGAATTTTGTTTTTTTTCTTCTCTCTTTTTTCCCTAACACTTTCTTTTTCTTTTTCTTTCTCTCTTTTTTTTCTCTGACTTTTATTTTTATTTTTTTCTCTCTTTTTTTTCTCTGTCTTTTTTTCACTCTTTCCAAAACAAACTAGATAAGATGCACATTGGATCAAGCGAAGATGTGAACAACGTCAACTAGGTTATGACCATGAACGGTGGGTAGGACGTGATGAAAATGGATGGATGGGTGGTGGACAGTGGAAGGGATAACGACGTAGCTGCAATGTGACTACTGTGAACAGAACTCGAAACTCTAAACGAACTAGACACTAAGACCAGCAACTCGACATGATGATGCAACCGATAATTAAATAACGCAAACAATGAAAAGAAAATTGCAAAGGCTTAGACTGGCTTGGACAAAGAATGAATAGATCTAACTTTTTTTTGCGGGGGGTTTCTGCGACAATAGGTAAGAAAATAAATCGAATCTAGGGATAACTGGAAAATCTCACCGAGCAACCTGAAAAATGATACCACTTGATAGAGGCGGAGGGTCCCGATCTTTCGATGAGATGATCACTATCGATTTAGTGGAGTCGACTTTGACGATCCGACTACAAACGTGCACGACATTGCGCCTTAGCAATTGCTAAACCAATCTCCTGAGGTTATTGACCACGCCGGTGCATGATCAACCTGACCACGTAGGTCTATTCCTGCAAGCAATCGAAGAACGAGCAAGAATATGATAAAAGCAATCTGAATATTGTGAATATGTATGAAGTATTGATAAAGGTGGGGATCCGAAAGCGGTCTTGGTCTGGTCGTTGGACACAAATGAAGTACACGAAGTTGCGTTGGCTAACTTTTAACTAAACAAATCCGATGGGAAAAGCTACTAGATGGATCTACTTATATAGGACCAGGGGGTGGCGGCCAAGGAGGTGGGAGGACGTCCCAAGGCAGCCTAAAACTAACCCTAGGTCGTACAAGGCAAATGGGCCCAAGTGGAGGTGACGTAACACCTTTGGACTTGTAGTTTGACTCGGATTCTGCTGCAGCATCAGATTGTTTCATCCATAACTCAACGCTCCGGACGAATTTTAAGGTGAATCCAATTGGTTTGGAAAGCGCATGAAATCTACTTTCCAGAAAAAAAGAATCACCCAATTCGGAGTCTGTATGAAAAGGTTGTTGACGTTTTGTATCAGGTATGTCTGTGCAGTCTGAATCTGAGTCCAGAACGTGAGAGACTTGGACTCTATCTTCTCTTGGGCCAAAAGTGACGTGAGAGAACTTTTTGAACATCAAATAAACTCCTCTTTCTTCCTTATCTTCATATGTGGATTGTACAAATGTCCCATACACCTGCAATTAGACAAAACACAAAAGTGTGTGAAGTATTTTTGTTCTAGATAACGTAAATAGATTATTGAATAGTTTGCACTAGAAATCACCTGACAAATATGCATGTATGCAATATTTTTGGTCATATCCAAGGTAGTCATGTCCTCATCACGGAACATAGCATGCAATTTCAAAAAAATTCCTACTATCACGCAAGATCTATCCAGGAGATGCATAGCAACGAGAGGGGGAGAGTGTGTCCACGTACCCTCGCAGACCGAAAGTGGAAGCGTTAGTTAACGCGGTTGATGTAGTCCAACATCTTCACGATCCAACTGATCCAAGTACCGAACGTACCGGCACCTCCGTGTTCAACACACGTTCAGCTCAATGACGTCTCTTGAACTCTTGATCCAGTAGAGGGTCTAGGAAGAGTTCCGTCAGCACGACAGCATGGCGACGGTATTGATGATGTGATCCGCGCAGTGCTTTGCCTAAGCACTACGACGCTATGACCGAGGTGGTAAACTGTGGAGGGGGGCACCACACACGGCAAAGAACAATTGATGTGCCTTTGGGGTGCCCCACTCCCACGTATATAAAGGAGGGAGGGAGGAGGCGCCGTCCTAGAGGGGTGCGCGCGAAGGGGGGAGTCCTACTAGGACTCCCAGTCCTAGTAGGATTGCCCCTTCCTTTCTGGAGCAGGACAAGGGGGAAGGGAGAGAGAGAGAGGGAGAAGGGAAGGGGGGGCCACGCCCCCTCCCCTAGTCCAATCCGGTTTGGCTAGGGGGAGCATGCGCCACCTCCTGGCCGTCGGCCTCCTCTTTCCACTAAGGCCCATGAAGGCCCAATACTCTCCTGGGGGGTTCCGATAACCTCCCGGTACTCCAAAAAATGTCTGAACCTTTCCGGTGTCCGAACATAACCTTCCAATATATCAATCTTTATGTTTCGACCATTTTGAGACTCCTCGTCATGTCCTGATCTCATCCGGGACTCCGAACAAACTTCGGTCATCAAAAACACATAACTCTTAATACAAATTGTCATCGAAGTTAAGCGTGCGGACCCTATGGGTTCGAGAACTATGTAGACATGATCGAGACACATCTCTGATCAATAACCAATAGCGGAACCTGGATGCTCATATTGGCTCCTACATATTCTATGAAGATCTTTATCGGTCAAACCGCACAACAAGATACGTTGTTCCCTTTGTCATCGGTATTTGGGAGTTGCATAATCTCATAGTCAGAGGAACATGTATAAGTCATGAAGAGAGCAATAGCAACAAAACTTATCGATCATTATGCTAAGCTAATGGATGGGTCTTGTCCATCACATCATTCCCTAATGATGTGATCCCGTTCATCAAATGAGAACACATATTTATGGTCAGGAAACATAACCATCTTTCATTGTTGAGCTAGTCAAGTTGAGGCATACTAGGGACACTATGTTTTGTCTATGTATTCACACATGTATCAAGTTTCCGGCTAATACAATTCTAGCATGAATAATAAACATTTATCATGATATAAGAAAAATATGAATAACAACTTTATCATTGCCTCTAGGGCATATTTCCTTCAGTCTCCCACTTTCACTAGAGTCAATAATATAGATTACAAAGTAATGATTCTAACACCCATGGAATCTTGGTGTTGATCATGTTTTGCTCGTGGAAGAGGCTTAGTCAATGGGTCTGGAACATTCAGATCCATAAGTATCTTGCAAATCTCTATGCCTCCCTCCGCGACTTGATGGCGGCTGTAATTGAAGCGTCCCTTGATGTGTTTGGTTCTGTTGTGAAATCTGGATTCCTTTGCCAAGGCAATTGCTCCAGTATTGTCACAAAAGATTTTCATTGGACCCGATGTACTAGGTATTACACCTAGATCAAATATGAACTCCTTCATCCAGACTCCATCATTTGCTGCTTCCGAAGCAACTATGTACTCTGCTTCACATGTAGATCCCGCCATGATGCTCTGCTTGGAACTGCACCAACTGACAGCTCCACCATTAAATATAAATATGTATCCAGACTATGACTTAGAGTCATCCGGATCAGGATCAAAGCTTGCATCGACGTAACCATTTACGACCAGCTCTTTGTCACCTCCATAAACGAGAAACATATCCTTAGTCCTTTTCAGGTATTTCAGGATGTTCTTGACTGCTGTCCAGTGCTCCACTCTTGGGACACGTGGAACACGTTGTGCACATCGGATAGCTCAGGAGGCAGTTCCAACTGGTAAGCAACTTCTCCTTGTCTTGTAGAGATCTTGAAGGGGCCAATAAACCTTGTGGCGAGCTTTCCCTTAACGTGGAAACGCTTAGTACCCTTGAGAGGAGTGACTCGCAGGTACACATGGTCTCCAACGTGGAAGCTCGCTTGCCGGCGACGAGTGTCGGCATAGCTCTTTTGCCTTGACTTGGCGGCCTTCACACGCTCTCTACTAGCTGAACTTGTTCTTCGGCTTCGCCGAGAACATCAGGTCCAAAGACTAGCCCTTCTCCGGTCTCTGACCAATTGCGGGGTGTGCAACACTTGCGTCCATACAACACCTCAAATGGTGCCATCTGGAGACTTGATTGATAACTATTGTTATAGGAGAATTCAGTGAACGAAAGGTAATCTTCCCACTTAGCTCCATATGCTAGGACACAGGCTCGGCATGTCTTCGAGTATCTGATTCACTCGTTCTATCTCGCCTCCGGTCTGTGGGTGGAAAGCAATCCTGAAAGATGACTTGGTTCCCATGGCCTCTTGGAACTTCTTCCAGAACCTTGAGGTAAAATGGGTTCGTCGATCTGACACAATCTCCTTAGGAACACCATGAATGCTTACGATTCTGTTGATGTAAAGAGTTGCCAGCTGGTTGCCATCATAGGTAGTCTTGACAGGAATGAAATGGGCTACCTTGCTCAAATGGTCGACTATAACCCAGATGGAGTCATGACCTTTATTTGACCTGGGTAATCCAGTGATGAAATACATTTTGACTTTATCCCATTTCCACTCGGGAACCTTTAGTGGTTGGAGCAATCCAGCAGGTCGCTGATATTCAACCTTGACGCTTTGGCATACATCACACTTTGCAACATAGGTGGCAATCTTCCTTTTCATCCCGTGCCACCATAATCTCTCCTTCAGGTCTTGATACATCTTGGTCCCTCCAGGATGGATGGAATACAGGGTGTCATGAGCTTCTTGCAAGTTCTAATTATTGAGCTCAATTTTGTTGGGTATGCAAATGCAATTCCCAAACCACACAATTCTTTGCTTATCCTCTTAGAAACTTGGGGCTTTTCCTGCCTTAATCTTCCTCTTGATGTCGTCAATATTGTCATGTCCCTTCTGAGCTTTCTTAACATCATCCGACTTCGAGGTTGGCCAAGAATCCTGGTGCAACTAGTTCCAAACCGAAGCTTTCAAGTTCTTCATACAAGGCGGGTAGCCTTTCCTTCAGCGTAGCATTCAAGGAACAAGCCTTTCTGCTTAAGGCATCTGCTACCACATTAGCGTTCCCAGGGTGGTATTGAACATTGAGGTCATAGTCTTTGATCAATTCCATCCATCTTCGTTGCCTCATGTTCAATTCCTTTTGATTGAAAATATACTTCAAACTCTTGTGGTCGGTGTATATCTCGCACCACTTCCATAGGAGGTAATGCCACCATGTATTCAGGGCATGAACCACTAATGCTAACTCAAGGTCATGAGTAGCATAGTTCTCTTCATGACACCGTAGTTGCCTTGAAAGGTAAGCTACGACTCTACCTTCCTGCATCAGAACACCTCCAAGCCTGGTCCTTGATGCATCACAATATATCACAAATTCCTTGTGAATATCAGGTGTGGTCAGAACTAGGGCGGTGGTCAATCTCTTCTTGAGCATTTGGAAGCTCTCTTCACACTTCGGTGTCCACTCAAACTTCTTGTCCTTCTTCAAGAGCTGGGTCATAGGTCGGGCAATGCTTGAGAACCCTTGAACGAACTTGCGGTAATATCTCGCGAGTCTAAGGAAGCTTCTGACTTCCTTCACATTGCTCGGGGTTTGCCATTCAGTCACGGCTTGAATCTTAGTGGGATCCACTGACAACCCTTCGGCATTCAATACATGACCCAAGAATCCAACTTCATGCAACCAAAATTCACACTTGCTGAACTTGGCATAAAGCTGCTGCTCTCGAAGCTGATCTAGGACCATTCTCAAGTGTTGCTCATGCTCTCCTTGAGACTTGGAAAATATGAGTATGTCATAAATGAAGACGACAACAAACTTGTCCAGGTACTCCATGAAAACTTTGTTCATGAGGTACATGAAGTAGGAAGGGGCATTGGTTAACCCAAATTACATGACTGTGTACTCATACAAGACATACCGTGTTACGAATGTCGTCTTCGGAATGTCTTAGGGTCTGATCTTCAGCTGATAGTACCCAGACCTAAGATCGATCTTGGAAAACACCTTCGCACCATTCAGCTGATCGAACAAGTCTTCAATCTTGGGGGTGGATACTTGTTCTTGATTGTGACTTCATTAAGGGAACGATAGTCAACACATAATTGGATGGTACCGTCTCTCTTTTCCACAAATAGAATACGTGATCCCCAAGGTGAGGCACTAGGGCAGATGAATCCTTTCCTCAACTACTAGGCCAGTTGCTTCTTCAGTTCAACTAACTCCTCCAATCCCATTCTATAAGGCTTCTTAAGATGGGTCCTACTCTGGGTATGAGCTCAATAATGAACTCAATGTCACGATCAGGAGGCATTCTCGGTAACTCATCGGGAAAGACACGGGGTATTTGCATACAACCGGCACTTGTTCCAATCCCATTTATGTTAGACAGTTGACTCGGGTGGCTTGAGCAAAGGAGGTGTTGGAGGCAAACTTAACTTCGACTCCATGGTCATTGGTCACTATGACCGTCCGGTTGGCACAATCTAACAAGACTTGGTGCTTTCTAAGCCAATCCATTCCCAAGATTATGTCCATGCCTTGTGAACTTAGGATGATAAGGTCGTCTAGGAAATCTACCCCGCTAATGTTGATCCCGACTCCTTTACATCCTATCTTGGCTCTCATCTCTGCTCCGGGGGTTTGTACCACCATGGGATTATTCCGGGGTGTAGGGGTCATGCCACTTTTTAATGCAAAACTTTGGGTGACAAATGAATGCGTGGCTCTAGAATCAAACAAGACAGCTGCAAGTGCTAAGTTGACAAGGAACGTACCCACCACGATGCGGGTCTTCATGAGCTTCTTCTATAGTGACGTGGTTCACATGCCCCTTGTCGTTGTTGGGCGGGTTGCGGGGAGCTTGGTTTCTTGGTGGCATTCTATGGCCTTGTCCTAGGTTCTACACATTGGGGCATGGAGCATCGGGATTCTTGTTGGGGCACACCCTTGAGATGTGTCCTGACTGACCACGTCCAAAGCATGTGACTTGGTTTGGGTTGTTGTTCTTGTTGCCACCACTATTATTGGGGTTGTTGTAAGTTGGCCTGGGGTTGGCGTACTGCTAAGGCGGATAGTTGGTGCGGGGTGTAGGAGCTCTTGGATGCTGATAGGCTGGCCTGACTGGGGCTGGCTGCTATTGGCGAGGCTTCTGGTTGCTGGAGCTACCCTTGCTGATCATCTTGCACTTACGGGTATCATCCAAAGCACGTTGCTTGTCTTCAAGCATGAGTGCCTTGTTCACCAGATCAGGAAAAGTAGGGCAGTCACACAAAACAAGCGAGTACTATAGAGTCTGATTAAGGCCTTCCATGAATCGCTCTCTTTTGGTAGCATCAGTGCTGACATCCTCAGGAGCATACCTTAACAGAACATAGAATTTCTGCTTGTAATCCCTGACAGTGCCACTTCCTTGCTTCAGGGCTCGGAACTCACGCTTCTTGATGGCCATGATTCCGGAAGGAATATGGGCCTTGCGTAACTCTTCCTTGAAGTCATTCCAAGTGATGGCTTGCCCAGCATGGATGACCTTGAATCCATCCCACCAAGCTCTGGCAGTTCCCTCGAGACAGTGGGCAGCATAAGACACCCTCTCACGGTCTTCAGTGCAGCCGACTAGTTCCAACAGATCCCCAATGGTGTGGACCTAGTCGTCTGCATCCAGGGGTTTGGCAGTCTCGATGAAGGTGGGTGGTGCATGCTTCTTGAACTCAGCCAACGTGGAACGTCCATTGTTGTTCCTTGCCGGTTGGCGGTTGTTGGTGACAGCTTGAGCAATCATCTAGAGGGCTGCTGTGCTGGCTTCGCGTTCCTCTCGGAAGGCTTGGAGAAGCTGAGCCATGTCCATGTTCGGAGGTGGTGGCGGTGGTGGAGTTTGTCCTTGGGTTTTGTCCTGGCCGGCTCCTCCTTGGGTGGATCCTCCGACTCCTTGCTGCTGATTAGAGTTACCAGTATGGTTACAACAGGCATCCTGTTGGAGCGGTCAAGGTCTCATAATTGGGAAAGATGAGGGGAAAGCAAGATAGATTGGGTGCCTAATAAGGGGATTGGTATGGCACAAGTTGTTTTTATGCAAGGGCCAAAAGGGCGAAACACATTCATTAAGAAATCCAAATAGGTGATGTAGTTGTTTACATGTTCCCGAAGGAAGAGTATGACTTCCATCAAACACATCCAAAAGCAAACACGACACGATATGGTTTCATTTGAACCATTACATGGACTCGACTTCGCATAGGGGATACACGACCTATCCTACCTCAGGATTACGGACTAGCATACCCTAGTCTAGAGTGGTGTCTATGTGGTGGAATGCTCGGTTGTGTACTCTGGCTCTTCTAGGTTGTCCTCCTTGTCGTCATCAGTCTGACTTTCTTAATTGCTTGAAGGTGTGGGGGAGTGGAGGAGCTTAACACGGCGTTGCTTTGTTGGTGGGGTGATGAAGAGCTTGTGGTATTCCCTTGCCGTCATACGGCATTGCTGGGGTGGTTCTCCACCCTTGGTACGTGCATCAACTAGGGGCCTTCCGCCTTGATATGCGACTTCTGGTTGTCCAGGGGGAGCACCTTCCTTCTTGATCCTATCTTTCTTCCCTTGCGCTTGGCAAAGAAGTTCCTTGGTCTTGTGGAGTTCCTTTTGGAGCTCCATTGACTCCGAGGCCAAGTGTTGTGCCAAGTTGTCAGCACAGAGGCTGAAGTAGGTCTGGAACCGGAGTGGAAGTCCTTCCTCGAGTGGTGGGGCTGGTGCACTGCTCTCATCTTCACCCTTCTTCCGATAAGGCAAGAAGCAGGTTGCTAACTCATTTGCCATCTCTGGAAGAAGGTCTCGGTGACGGGTTAGTGCCTTGAGTGTTGCAGCCTCGACGATGAGGACCAGTGTTGCCATCTATGGTCCCTCGAAGAACCAACTTGTCAGAGGGTCATTAGCATTCATGATTACTTCCACATGGTATTCTGTCTCGGTGTCATTAACCCAATGCTCATAGTAGGTGAAAGTTGGGGCTTGGTGAAACTAGCACTTCCGGAGGCTATCCTCGAGAAGCACAGGGAATCCGGTGGTCAGGAAGTCCTCAGGTACGACAGCCATCTACAAAGGTTGAATGGGAGAGGTTAGTAAGGGAAATATATCTTGGGTAGGGTAAGCTTCAGAAAAGAAGAGGAGTTTAGATGGTTTAGAAAAATAGTCTCATCCTAAATAACGTCCATGCTAACTAAGGCTTCCTACAGTCAGGATGGCTCTGATACCAGCTCTGTGGGAACCCCGACTCATAAGTCGAGATCACCAAATGCACGTGTACAGTGATCCCAAAGATCAATGCTCACTGAACACACAGAAGTTGAATAACAAGAGTATTACATCCATACATACCGTCTTACACAAATTATGACCATTATGGTCAAGTCTTACATAAATAAAGCCTCAAGGGCTTAACATGAAATGAAACACAAGTAGCGGAAATCTTCGTCGATAAGTAGAACCCATGCCATCTGCCTTAACCCTACATGCATTGTGACTGGGAAGCGTCCTAGTTTGCATGTTCATCACCAAAGAACTCTTCCTCGAACTCTTGTTCCTCCATGCCTGGACAATTAAATAACCAGTGGCAAGCCAATGAGTACTTTGAATGTCCTCGCAAGCAACCCATGTTTTTGGATCAAGGTAACAAGGCATGATGTAACAACAAGTAGGCAACCTATCATCAAGCTAGTTGGAAATTTAACAACATATCCTTTCAACTTGTGAAACATGCATCAATGGACTCCGGTAACCATGTGAACTGGTTACATATATCAACATAAATAGAATTTAGAACAACTCTAGCTTAATGAACATGTCAAGTCTTTACTTGACCCATGCAACTGACATATATCAAGTTTGTATAGTTCTGGACAAAGTTTAAGTAGCACCACCCAACTGTCCTTGACCACGGACACGGCTATTCGAATAGTTTGACACTTTGCAGAGGTTGTGCACTTTACCCACAAGAATAGGGAAGCTTTCGTGTCATCCACGATCGTGCAGTACCTCAAGTACCCACGGGAAGCACCAGATCTCTATCTTTCCCTAGGCAATACTAACATAGGGTCCACTCATTGGTACACGACCCTCGTGTATAATCATAAGATTTTGGGACGCTGCCCTTCTCATTATCACGCATACACAAAGGGACCAATGGTGTGGCCGGTGCCCTGTCAAAACAATCATGGCCGCCTATCCAAGATCGACCCCGTCCCGAGAGGTTATGTCACTCCCGTCACTAGTAATGTGGGCACCATGCTAGTATCGGACTAGGTAATTAACAATTCCCCGTCACACAAGGGGTAGAGTTTTTGCACATGTTTGGTTGGGACGGTAATCATACCTTAAATCAAATCCATCCTTTTACACACACAAAAACTTGCTCCGGTACACCACTTCTTCATCAAGTGGTGACCTAGTTCAACATCACCCCCAGGCATTAAGGGCACCCGGAGGGGTTTTTGAAAGAATGCATTCCCAAGGTGATCATGGCACACATGCAACATCGTGCCTCAATGCCAAATGGTTTTCATAGAATTTCTAGCACATGGTGGAGGTATGAACATGCAAGTACCAACGGGCATGCATCAATCCAATGATCATAACAAGCTCATCATCAACAACATCATCATGCATACGGATATTTTTTATCGGTGAACAAGAGAGGTGTATCATGGTCAAAGGGCTGCTTTCCTTGGTTGGCTTAGTCTTCAAAGTCTTCAAGTCCTTCTCATTCTCTGTATCCAACTACTTCGTCAAATACGGGATCTATTCGTCGCAAAAGAAACAATGGGAAAAATAAGGAAATAGTAAAACAGAAAAACCAAAGTGCTCAAAAAAATGTCAACTTATTTTGTTAAATACTAGGGTGAAAACTAAGAAGGGGAAAATTCTTAGTGTTGGATTTGGGGCCAAAGGGACAGAGTAATGAATTTTCAAAGAACGATTTAAATGCCCAAATTTGAATTTAAATTTGAACAGTGTAGGAAAGTTTGATGGATGTGTATGAAAGTTACGTCAACAAATAGGTGGGATTATTCTAGGATTTTACGAGTTGGAATTATTGCATCCGGGTAAATATTTTATCCTGTGTAATTTTTAGAAAACAGACAGAAAAAGAAAAAGGAAAATGGCACTGTGCCACTAGGCCAGAAAGGCCATAGTGCAGCAGGCCCAAAGGGAATCCAGCCCGCGCAAGGCCGCCACATCGAAGGCGTAAACGCAGAGTACGCCTTCGGCCGATGCAATGAACCGATACGCGCGCGCACGTTTAAACCTGACGGGTTGGTCCCACCCATCGGGATGTGAGGCTGATGGATGGGGCCGACGTCCGTCGTAGGCTTCCTCTGTCCAGAAATGGCGGCGAGCTCGCCGGCAATGATGTGGGGCATGGCTGGAGGTGGGATTCGTACCGTTGAGGTCGGGAGGGTGTCGCCATTCTGGTGGTGCTGGAGTTGGTCACCGGAGTGCAGGGACTCGCCGACGACGAGGAAGCTGGTGGAAGAGCTTCGGGAGGGTCTTGTTCCGGTTGATTCCAGATCGAGTGCTAGAAGGGGCGGAGAGGGCATGTACGTATGGATCGATGGCGACCCGAGGCGGCAGAGCTCGAGCTCAATGTCGAGCTCGGTAGCTCTAGGGATGAACGGGAGGCAAAGGGGGAAGATTGAGAGTGGGGGAGAGCAAGTTGTGGAGAGAAAGGGGCTCAGGGTGGTCTTGAATATCCCGGGCGTGGCACACCATGGAAAGAGCTCACGGGTGGCCACGGGAACGGCTCGGCCAGCCAGGGGAGGAGGCTTGGAGCTCACCACGGTGTTCGTGAGGGTGGTGTAGGGTGCTGGGAGGAGAGAGGGGGAGCGGGGCAAGCTCGAGGCGGGTCCCGAGCGAGGACAGTGAGTGGCGGAGCTGGGCGGCGCTCTGTCGCCTTCAGGGCAGCCATGGGATTGTGAGAGAGGAGGGGGCCGACCGCGTTCCATGTCCCGGACGTCGAGGTGGTCCTCCTAGCACACGGCGAGAGCCGAGGTGGTTGGGGGATCAGGCAGAGGGCGGCTATAGTGCGTGGGAGCACTGTAGTGCACTCTAGAGCACGCATAAGGCATGCCATGGAATAGTTTAAGGGGTAGGGGCGTGCCCACTTGTGTCTGGTAGCTCTAGGGAGAAGTAAATAAGTGGGGAGAGGCATTGGATGCCCTGGAGTGGCTCTGGTGAGAGAAGAGGGGTGAGAAAGAGAGAGAGAGAGAGGTGTTTTGGCTGTCCAGAGAGGTAAATGGGGTGTTTTAGCCCTCAATCATTGAGCAATTTCCAGGGCGGATTACTGGAGGTAGAAGAGGACTAGGACGGGCTGTGGTAGTTTTTGAGCCGATGGGGATTAGTGGAAGAGCTCAAAACAGGGGTTTTGGTAATATGGCAGAAGATGTTTGATGTTGGTTTGGGCAAGAAGATGAATTCCTCTTAGCATGAGGCTTGACAGGGTCAAATGGCATGAGGAAATAAGGTGTTCCACCAAATTTGAGTGCATTTTGGCAAAGTTGACAATGTAACTTTTGTAAACCCTAGAAATCAACAGAATGAGTTTTCCAAGATCTATTCACGCAAAACTATTCCCCTTGATGCACCACTTGGTGTAGTGTCATCATTAGGGTATTTGAGCATGTCCACAAAGTTTGAGAGGTAAATTAGAAAGTTGACAATGTAAAGTTGTTCAAACTTGGATCTAGACAGAGAGGGTTTTGGGGCACTTTTGTGAACAAAAACTATTTGCATTGGGATTAAACTTTGCAAGATCATCAGATTAGGCATGTGTGACTTGCTAGAATTTTCTTGGCATTTTTAGAGAATATTTCCTTTGTAAATATTTCAAAAGCTTGAAATATCCAGAACGGGTTTTTGAGGGATTTGACCAATATTTTGAACATGACCATGTGTTGAAACTCTTATATATGGACAATATATGTCCACTGAGTATCCCTAAATTTTCACAAATATTTTTAAAGCATTAAAATAATTTTAACCTATTAAAGACCATTTCTGGCCTAAAGAAAAAGCCCTTAAATAAAATAGCAAAATAGATTTTAAAATTATATTGTTGTGGTTTTGGGGAGTGCTAGACCTAATAGGAGTCAAACATACTCTTTGAAATATTTTTATAGCCCAAATCAAGTACTTGCATTGCAAACCTCAATTTAGGGGTTTTTGGAAAACTAAATTTAGAAAATACTTTTTCGACAAATTATTTTTGTAAGAAAATACTATATATTACTATACACATGGCATGATCATTGGGGCAAAAGTTTGGAGCAAGGAAATGAAGTATAGAAGGTGGAGCTAGAATATGGCTTTCATGAGCACTTGAACCACATACAGAAATCCAATTCAATTAAAAAGCTAAATAAAATGCAAAAGTTCTTTGCTGGTCCAAATTTTCATGCTTTATTAATGCAAATAACATGTTACAAAACAATGGGTGTGTCAGTCATTGAGTCTGACTCAACTTCACACCTTGTAACATAGGCAAGAACCCTTTCTTTGACTGATCCATTTTGAACTTCTTCAAAACTATATCAAGGTATGTGCTTTTTCAAAGTCAAATTAAGCGTCTTGATCTATCTCTATAGATCTTGATGCCCAATATGTAAGCAGTTTCACCGAGGTCTTTCATTGAAAAATTCTTAATCAAGTATCCTTTTATGCTATCCAGAAATTATGTATTATTTCCAATCAACAATATGTCATCCACATATAATATTAGAAATGCAATAGAGCTCCCACTCACTTTCTTGTAAATACAGGCTTCTCCAAAAGTCTGTATAGAACCTTATGCTTTGATCACACTATCAAAGCGTATATTCCAACTCCGAGAGGCTTGCACCAGTCCATAAATGGATCGCTGGAGCTTGCACACTTTGTTAGCACCCTTTGGATCGATAAAACCTTCTGGTTGCATCATATACGGCTCTTCTTTAAGAAATCCATTAAGGAATGCAGTTTTGACATCCATTTGCCAAAATTCATAATCATAAAATGCGGCAACTGTCGACGTTCTGGATATGGGGGTATCCAGACTTGCCTGCCTGCGGCCCACCACGTGGCTCCCCCGAAGGCCTGGTATGGCCCAGCTCCAGCATCAAGGACTCAAGACCCTCGCGAGGGGCCAAGCCTCGCGAGGCGGACGACACCAAGACCCCCGAGGGGATCGGCCTCTTTAGGCTGGCTCCCGAGGGGCGGAGAGTTCTATGCAAGGTGCACCTCATGATGCTCAGCTGACGTGAACCATGACGACCAAGGCCAAGAGGGCGCCAGCGGGCACAAAGCGTCATTTTCCTCTTTGGTGCAAGGGAGGCAAGCCACAGGCGCGGAGTCCTGAGGAATCAACCAAAGGTTTCTATTCTAGTGCACCAAGACCAAGACCACCAGGACGACAAGACGTAGGTCATCACCGAGCCCACTGCAGCGTCACGACCAGGGGATTTTCGCAGCTGAAGACCACTTTAGTCAGGATAAGCTGTACTACTTGTACCCTTTCAAATCCGGCCGTTGTGAGATTCCTTCTCGCCAACATTTGGGAAGAGGACCAAGGCCATTATAAATAGGACTTATCCACCACCATAGAGGGGGATCGGATCCACTCTCACCCGACCACCTCACCAGCTCTCTTGAGCTCAAGAACACCTCACCTCCTGAGGCCTGTTCATCCACTGTACTACTTCATCCTCAGTCCTTCGAGGAAATCCACCAAAACGCTGGACTAGGGTATTACACCGCAAGGTGGCCCGAACCAGGATAAACTGATGAGTCTCTTCGTCTCTTCGAGCCCGATGCGCTAGGCTTTGGAGGATGGCGAGTAGGCAGGCTGGGTATGTTGAGATCTCCGCACGCACCCTAGAGTTCGAACCTTTCAAGGGTTTGCGGAACCCGTAATCCAACATTTGGCGTGCCAGGTAGGGGCGCATTGGATCTTCTCTTCCATCGATCGATCCACCGTCACTCCGGCACCTCCATGGCTGACGCACGCCGAGCTCGCGCCGAGCGCCGGGCCGTAGTCGCCGCTCGCGTTGCCCAGACGGCTTTGGCGGGCAATGGTTGTGCTCGTCGTGCTCCGTCTCCAGTGGCTAACGCCGCCACGGGCCCTGCCGGCCACGAGCAGCAAGTGTCTTTGTTGCACTCTTCGGTGTGCCGCAACGGGTGCACCGCCACTCCTTCACTAACCCCCGCAGCTTCATCCTCCCACGCGTGTCACGGCCCGGCAAACGCGCAGGCCGCTCTGCTCATGGCGCGAGAGCTCCTTCACTACCGCCCAATCAACGACTTCTACGAGGAATGGCTCGACCGGATCGCTGAGCTCGTCAGCGCAGCTCGGGGCTCCGCTGCACCAGCCCGCTCACTGCCTCAGCAACCGCCTACAGCGGGCGACGTGGCTCACGGGGCTCCTCCACCACCTCCGGCCCTGGGCATCATCATCGAGCCAAGGTGTGTGGCACCACAGCGTGACCCGCCGTGCCAGGCGCCTGTAGGAGAAGAGGTGAGTTGTCAGGTGGTGCAGCAGCCTCAAGGGGAAGCACGCGTGCTTCCTGCACCCCAACGTCAAGCCCGCGAGCCACCATAGGAGGTGGTGGCGCGCGCGCACCAGGACCAGGTTCCACCTCCTCGACGGGCCCCCATGGCCATGGCAGGATGTCGCGCATTCACCTCGGAGCTTCGCAACGTCATCTTCCCGAGAAAGTTCAAACCTGATTGCCCCCATGCTATGAGGGCACCGCCGACCCCACCGAGTTCCTATAGCTCTACGAGCCAAGCATCGAGGCGGCCAGTAGCGACGAGAAGATCATGGCGAACTGGTTCCCCATGGCCCTCAAGGATGGTGCACGTTCCTGGCTCCTGAATCTCCCCGTGGGATCAGTCTCGTCCTGGGAGGAGATGCGCGGCCGCTTCCTTGCCAACTTCCAGGGCACTCGCGACCGTCCGCCGGCCGTGGGTGACCTGCATCACATCAAGCAGCAGCCAGGAGAGACCCTGCAGAAGTATATCCAGTGCTTCAACAATGTTCGCCTCAAGATCCCCAAGGTGTTAGACGAGGCCATCATTTCAGCGTTCGCTGATGGCGTCCGGGATGTCAAGATGAAGGAGGAGCTCGCAATCCATGAGGACCTCTCCATAGCCTTGGAGATGTTCAATATGGCAAACAAGTGTGCAATGGCTGAGGAGGGGAGCCTCTCCCTCCTCGGGCTCCCCGATGCTGACCAAGAAGACAAGCAGGCCAAGGCCAAGGACGTAAAGCGCAAAGGGCCAGCCATGCTAGCGGCCGAGCCAGAGATGAAGCGCGGCTGTAACCACCCCAAGTCGTCCAAAAGCAACCGACCGTTCTGCGTCTTCCACAGCGTCCACAACCACAACACCAATGACTGCCAGGAGCTCAGGGCCCTCCGCAATGGGCGCCTCGGTCGATGCCCCGAGCACAACGATCGAGGCTACGGCTGTGGAGGTGGCCGATGTGGAGGACGCTGGGACGGACGTGACGATCGCCAGGAGTGGCGCAAGCATCCTCGGGAGGACCGTTGGTAGGGCCAACCTCGCGAGGGCGCCTAGAGGGAGAAGCCGCGTGAGGTGCGCCCTCAGGGCAATGCTGGTCTTCCTCGACTTCCTCCACCACCGAGAAGCAATGAATATCATCACCAGGACAAGGGGGCTGGGGGTTTCCAGGAGCCTCGAGCCATTTCCTGCATCTTGGGTGGCTCACAGGCCCCAACTTCTCACTGCATCTTCAAGCAGTTCGCGCGCGAGATGAACGCGGCGCTCCCCAAGCCCGAAGCAACTCGCCCGCTCAAGTGGTCTAAATGTGCCATCACCTTCAGCTCCTCAAACCAACTCAAGTGCGCGGCCATTACCGGCGCGCTCCCCATGCTCTGCTCACCCGTCATCAGCAACATGGTCGTCACCAAGACTCTCATCGATGGTGGAGCGGGGCTCAATGTCCTATCTATTCAAACGTTAGAAAGGTCAGCTTTAGCCAACCAAGCCATTGTCAGGAGTGACCAATGATTCCACACACCCGATAGGGCAGGTCTGCCTCCCTGTCACCTTCGGCGAATGCAACAACTACCACACCGAGCTCATCTGCTTAGACGTCGCCGACAATTGCCTGCCGTACAATGCCATCCTAGGGTACCCAGCACTGGCCAAGTTCATGGCAGCGACTCACTAAGGGAGTCCTGGATTAATGGGTCCTCGGACAGCCGCACTATATACTTTGGCCGGACTGTTGGATTATGAAGATACAAGATTGAAGACATCGTCCCGTGTCCTGGTGGGACTCTCCTTTGCGTGGAAGGCAAGCTTGGCAATTCGGATATGTAGATCTCCTTCTCTGTAACCGACTCTGTGTAACCCTAGCCCCCTCCGGTGTCTATATAAACTGGAGGATTTAGTTCGTAGGACAACAACAATCATAATCTTAGGCTAGCTTCTAGGGTTTAGCCTCTATGATCTCGTGGTAGATCAACTCTTGTAATAATCATATCATCAAGATCAATCAAGCAGGAAGTAGGGTATTACCTCCATCGAGAGGGCCCGAACCTGTGTAAACATCGTGTCCCCCGCCTCCTGTTACCATTAGTCTTAGACGCACAGTTCAGGACCCCCTACCCGAGATCCGCTGGTTTTGACACCGTCATTGGTGCTTTCATTGAGAGTTCCACCGTGTCGTCACGATAAGGCTTAATGGCTCCTTCAATCATCTTCAACGATGCCGTCCAGGGTGAGGTTTTCCTCCCCAGACAGATCTTCGTATTCGGCAGCTTCGCACTACGGGCCAACTCGCTTGGCCATCTGGAGTTGATCGATAGCTACGCCCCTGGTCATCAGGTCAGGTTTGGAAGCTTGAACTATACTGCAGACATCCGCGGAGACTTGATCTTCGACGGACTCGAGCCCATGTCAGGAGCACCGAACAGTCGCGACGAGCATGAATTAGATCTGCTGTCGGACGGTGTTCGGGAGATTGGACCTGCAGCTGCCCCGGCCCTTGATCCGGAGCAGATCGTGCCATCCGAGGACGGGTGGATGGACCCTGCCACAGAGGCCGCACACTCAGCGGCGATAGAGCCAAACACTAACTTCACCTCTTACGAGGCCGATGTCATCGGACCCTCGAACTCGTCTCCGGCCATAGGCTCCGAACCGCGTGCGTCGGTGCCTATCGAATCTGATTGGGCACCGATCATGGAGTTTACCTCCGCGGACATCTTTTAGCACTCGCCCTTGGGCGACGTGCTAAATTCATTAAGGTCTCTCTCCTTGTCAGGAGACTCTAGGCCGAACTATGTCTGGCTGGAGTGGGAAGCGGACGGCAAGGAAATTCGTTCCCCACCCACCACCCACTTAATAGCCACTGTCGATGACTTAACCGACGTGCTTGACTTCAACTCCGAAGACATCGACGGTATGGACGACAATGCAAGAGAAGAATAAGGGCCACCGCACTCAGGGCGCTGGACAACCACCTCATCATATGATATATACATGGTGGATACCCCCAAAGAAAGCAATGGCGATGAGGAAACGGAAGATAATCCCCTTGAGAAGCAACCTATGCACCGGCATCATAGGCGCCGCTCTAAGCCCCGCCATAGCAAAAATAGCGATACCGGCACAAGAGATGATAACAATCCGGATGGTGCCGAAGACGAAAAGAATCCTGCCCAGCCAGACTTCGAGCAGGCCGAGCGGGAGGATGGGCAAGCTAGCCCTAAGGAACAGGCAACAGATGGAGAATCAGAGGAGGACAATTATATGCCCCTCTTCGAAGACGAAGTGAGCCTTGGCGATGAATAATTCATCGTGGCTGAGGATCCCGTCGAGCAGGAGCGCTTCAAGAGCCGGCTTATAGCCACTGCAAAAAACCTGAAGAAGAAGCAGCAGCAGCTTCAAGCTGATCAAGATCTGCTAACTGATAGATGGATCGAGGTCCTGGCTGCCGAGGAATCCGGACTCGAGCACCCCACCAAAAGTTACCCAAAGCGCAGGTTGCTACCTCAACTCGAGGAGGAGGCGCTAAAGCCTACACTACCAGTGCAATATGCGGCTGACCGGCCACCCTATGGCCGAGACAAAGCGGCGTACCAGCCCAAAGTCCAGCCCGCACCCGATGCCAAACAAGCAAAACCACGAAGGCCCGGGGCCCCACACATGACCTACGAGACAAATTGAAAAACAAAGCAAGACAGTCAAGATCAATCTACGGATCACGGGGGCGTGCCCCAACGCGTGACGATGACTGTCACGCCGGATATACCAACAAATCCAGCCAGACCGAATACAATGTATCCCGGCACAGAGGCGCCGCACACCCCCAATGCTTCATTGATGAAGTAATGGATCATGAATTCCCAGAAGGGTTTAAACCCATGAACATTGAATCATATGATGGTACTACAGACCCCGCGGTATGGATAGAAGATTTCTTCCTCCACATTCACGTGGCCCACGGAGATGATCTACACGCCATCTAGTATCTCCCACTAAAACTCAAGGGACCAGTTCGGCATTGGCTGAATAGCTTGCCGGCAAACTCCATTGGGAGTTGGGAGAACCTAGCAGATGCATTCCTGGACAACTTCTAGGGCACTTATGTGCGACCACCGGATGCTGATGATCTAAGTCACATAACCCAACAGCCCGGAGAGTCAGCTAGGAAATTTTGGACTCGGTTCCTAACTAAAAAGAACCAAATTGGCGACTGTCCGGATGCCGAAGCCCTAGCGGCCTTCAAGCATAACATCCGTGACAAGTGGCTTGCCCGAGATCTCAGCCAAGAAAAGCCAAAGTCCATGGCATCCCTCATGATGCTCATGACCCGTTTTGTGCGGGCAAGGATAGCTGGTTGGCTCGTAGTAACAACACATCAAGCAATCCTGGCACATCAAAAGCCAGATATAGCAATGACAAACTACGATGCAACAAACACAAGCGTCGCAAAAATGGTAATAGCGCCGAAGACATGGTAGTCAATGCCGGATTCAGTGGCTCCAAGTCCGGTCAGTGGAAAAAGCCACTCAAAAATAACAATTCGGGCCCGTCCAGTTTGGATCGCATACTCAATCTCCCATGCCAAATTCATGGAACCCCAGGAACACCAGCCAATCATACCAACAGAGAATGCTGGGTCTTCAGACAAGCCGGCAGGTCAAGTGCCGAAAACAAGGGGAAGGGGTATCAAAGCGACGATGACGACGAGGACCCCCGATCACCGAATACAGGAGGGCAAAAGAAATTTCCCCCACAAATCAAAACAGTGAACATGATAAATGCCACCCACATTCCCAAGCTAGAACAAACGTGCACTCTTAGGGATGTTGACTTAACGGAGCCAGTCGCCCCACAATACAACCTATGGCCGATCACCTTCAATCGTACGGATTGTCCGTCAAATACCAATCAGGGCAATGCAACCACACCTGTCCTTGATCCAATAATTGATGGATTCTAGCTCACATGAGTCCTTATGGACGGAGGCAGCAGTCTAAACCTGCTGTATCAAGACACAATGCGCAAGATGGGTATCAATCATTTGATGATCAAACACACTAAAACCACCTTTAAGGTGTTATACCAGGTGTGGAGGCCAGCTGTACAAGCTCCATCTCTCTGGAGGTAGTCTTCGGATCACCAAACAATTACCGTACCAAAGAGTTAGTCTTCGACATCATCCCCTTTCATAGTGACTATCAGGCACTGCTCGGACGAACTACGTTCGCTCGATTCAACGCGGTGCCACATTATTCCTACCGTAAACTCAAGATGCCCGGTCCGCGCGGTGTCATCACGGTTAATGACAGGGCCGAACTTCCCCTCGCTGCCCAAGAGTCTACCGTCGCTTTAACAACAGAAGCAACGAATGGCACCTTTCAATCGAACCTCGAGTCGACGGCCAAGATCCCGTACACCACCACAGGAGTTTGAACTACTGCACGGCAGGATATCCCGTCTCGCCCGGAGCTCAATTAGAACACTCCAGCAAAAGTTAAGACATGCCACATTCTGCGGCTCAACCGCTCTGTGGCACACAAACATTTCTTGCATTTTCTTTGCAGGTTCACCTTTGCGTAGGCCAGGACGGATGGCATGGAAACAGTCCGAACGCGTAAGGTAATCTCTAGATATCCCCACAGATGACCATCTGACTACACTCCCGATCCGCATACAACTTCCTCCCGCCTGGTCTCAACAGGTTCCGCAATCATATTTCTTTTTATCACATTACCTGTACTCATACGCATCGACGTATTATTCAAATACAACATGTGGATTTATATGATGCTTATCTGCTGTTATTTCTTATTGAAACTCTTTTGTCAAAAGGCAGCTACACATCACGATATGCCTTAATATGCCAGGGGCTTCATTATACCCAAAATACGGCAATAAAAGTCTGAACACCTTCACGACAGTTCGAGACCCCAAACTTATAGCATTATATGCATCAACTCTATATCATGTCTTTGGTCAATAGTTGGGTTTGCCCGGCTCCCATGTTTTGGTACCTTATGTTCCGCTATATCGGCTAAGGTAGCACAGGGAGAACTACTGCGATTGTGTCCCGGTTCTTCCGGACGAGCACCTCAGTAGAGAAAGCCGAAAACTGACTGTCATGATATAGCGAGAGCTGGTCAGCTGTTCGAGAGGTTGTAAAATCTTTAAGGATTTCTTCCGAATAATGCCATAACCAATGTAGCGTGCGATGGATCGACTTTTCTTCCGATCAGGTGCTTATAGAGCCCCTCGTGCGGTCTTCCAAACACCTAGGGCTGTGCCTACCTTCCTTTTGTTAAACTCCTATGGCTGAGTGAGAGTGATAAAGCCCTATAGTCCGATTGCCTGGTTCGTTGTGCTGAACACCTGCTTCAAGGACCCAAAACTGGGATAAAGAGTGCTCAGGTTTACCCCGAACACCCCCGTACTTACTACATGGGGGCAGAAGCCGATGATTGGCCAACTCTCAGGATTAATATGTAAAACGGCCGCACAGGAGGAAAAACTTTCAAATGACAAGCAATAAATAACAGAAATGACCTTGTTCAACATTACAAAGGATAACATGACTGTATTCATGGAAATATAATGTCCTTGGTGCATTGCTCCACCGCAAGGCGGGCTCCTTTCAAGACACCATCATAATATAATTCAGGCTTGCGGTGGTCCTTCCCCTCCGGCGGTCCTTCGGTCATCAGCTTCTCCGCATCCATCTTCCCCCAGTGCACCTTTGTGTGGGCGAAGGCCATTCCCGCACCCTCTATACAAACCGATCGCTTGATGACTTCAAGTCGAGGGCAGGCACTCACAAGCCACTTCACGAGCACGAAGTAACTGCTTGGAATCGGCTCGGCGGGCCATAGCAGGATAATCAAATCCTTCATGGCTAGCTCGGCCGCCTTATGCAGTTCGATCAGCTGCTTCAGTTTACCGGCAAAGGGCACTGGATAATTCGGTGCCAGATACTGCATCCAGAAGAGCTTATCCGCAGTGTTCCTTTCTTTTGCTCGGTAGAATTGGGCGGCATCAGATATGCTGCATGGCAGCTCCGCAAATACCCCTGGAGAAATCAGAATTCAAATTATCAACTTAATTTTCTCCTCTCAAATACCTGCTTTGTACAGAAAAAGCCTTACCAGCCGCAATCTTCCTCGCCTCCTGGATTTCGTTCAGAGCACCTTGGCCTTCCCCCCCGGGCATCACTTGTGGCTTGGCGAGCCTGGGAGAGTTCGGATTCTTTCCCTGATAAACTCTGCTCCAAGGTCTCGCGTTTCTTCATGGCCTCCTGAAGCTCTTGCTCAGCTTCAATAACTTTGTCCTCGTGCTTTTCATGAAGAGCCTGCTCTGCGGCTGCCTTCTTCTCGGCTTCGGCCACGGCCTTCTTAAGAGCCCCAATTTCGGCCGTCGCCCCTAGAGCACATCATAAAAATATTTTCATCATGCACACTTATTCATTTGTGCTAAATGAACAAGGTTTCCGCATACCTTGGTTATCCTCCAACTGCTTCTTTAATCGGCCAATTTCTCCTTCGGCCTGCTCTAGACTACGCCTCAGTCCGGATACTTCCATAGTACGAGAGGCGGCAGTCGCTACAGCCGCCTTCTTATAAAAGAAGAGAGATAGATGTCATCAATTGAGTCTCCTGCGAACATAAATTTGATCCTCTGTCAGGTTCTGTCTCCCACCGAACAGTGTATCAGGGGCTACTATCTATACTATGACACTCTTCGAAACCTTATAAAACATACCTCAAAGCCTCTTATAAGGCTAATGCAGGCTTCATCCAGTCCACTCTCAGTAGACTGAATCTTCTCAATCACTGTGCCCATAAGGGCACGGTGTTCATCGACGATGGATGCGCTTCTCAGCGCCGCCGATAAAATATCCGACACCTCTGGTTGGACAGAGGTTGCCGGTGGAACAGACACACCCCCTCCAGTCGAGGGAGGCCTCCTACCAGATTCTGAAGCCATATTTGTCTTCGGGGTCGCGTCCAGATAGGGGCCGAATCCAAAATCGCCCCCGCCGTCGATGCCCATGGGAGCCTTCTCTCCCATGTGCCCGGCCCCGGAAGTTTAACCTTCTGGCGCCACCTTTACGATTCTCTCTCCCCCTACTTGGCCTGGGTCCTCCTGGGACGAAACCTCGGTGTCATTCACACGTTTGGGGGAAGGGGCCTTCGGGGGTGTCCGGCTCTCCATAGCATCCAAACCCAGCACATCCTCCGATGAGGATTGTTCGGCGCGGGACCTCGCCGCACTGTAAAAAGCATGGCTTAGATTAAAATATTATGCCATGACAAGTCTGGATGCATAGGCGTGTTCGGATTTTATAATCATGAGTTCACCAGGGGCTGGGCCCTGGGATCCCACTCCGGGCTGCTATCGGCGGCGGTAGTGGACTCCTTTGGAAGAGGAGTTTTCCCCTTTTAGGCGACTCAGCCTCCAAGGACGTGGAGGTCGTCCTTTTCTTTCTTCCCCTGCTGGGGACTCGTCTTCCTCCTCCTCGCCGTCCTCTTCGGAGGAAGAACGGGCATCGGAGTCTTCAGATTTTGTGTCCGAACTGCCACGGCGACGGAGGCTGCCCCTGGTCTTCCTGGCCTCCTTCTCGGCCTTTTTCTTCGGCGCCTTGTAAGGCGCCGGGACCAGCATCTTCGTCAGAAGTGGGACAGCCGGTTCTTCTGGCAGTGGGGCCGGACAGTAGATCCGCCCCGCCTTCTTCGCCCAACCCTAGGAGAGTTGTGGGAAACACATTAAGCATTTTCCTAAGGATATGCGAATAAAACATATGAATTGTCAACATACTGTGACTTACCGAACTTGTAGGGCGGGACAGTTGGTACCCGCGGTCCTCGGCGGAGTCCGGCCACGATTTGCCGGACTTGAAAAGCACCTTCCAGATGTCCTTGTGCGAGGAGCCAAAGAGCTCTAGCAGGGTCTGGTGCTTGGCCGGGTCGAACTCCCATAAATTGCAAGCCCGGTGTTGACAAGGTAGAATCCGGCGAACTAACATCACCTGGACTACATTGACGAGCTTGATGTTCTTGTCTTTCATATCCTCGACGCGCGTTTGGAGCGCCGATAGCTCGTCGGACAAGGCCTAGTTCAGGCCCTTCTTGGGCCAGGACGTAAGTCGCAGGGGGGCTCCGGATCTGAATTCCGGAGCAGCGGCCCATTCCTTGCTGCGCGGCTCAGTGATGTAAAACCACTACTGCTGCCACTCCTTGACAGAATCATTGAAAGTACCTATTGGCCATGTAACTTTGGGCATCTTTCTCACCATGGCGCCTCCGCACTCGGCGTGCTCGCCGCTCACTACCTTGGGCTTCACATTAAAAACCTTCAGCCATAAGCCGAAGTGTGGTGGGATGTGGAGAAAGGCCTCGCACACGATGATAACTGTCGAGATGTTGAGGAAGGAATTGGGGGATGGATCATGAAAATCAATCCCGTAATAATACATGATGTCGCGAACGAATGGGTGGAGGGGAAACCCTAGCCCGCAGACAAAATGAGGGAGGAATACCACCCTCTCGTGAGGTTCCGGAGTGGGGACGATCTGTCCCACCATCGGAAGACGGTGGCCGATACTCTTAGCCAAATAGCCGGCCCCTCCAGAGCTTTTTGATATCCTTCTCCCGGACGGTAGAGGCCATCCACTTGCCTCCTGCTCCGGATCTGGACATTTTCGGGAAACCTTTTTGGGCGGAGAAGACGAACGCTTGGGCACTAGGGCTCGAGCAACGGGGAATGGATGAGCAGAGGAAGAAGAAGGCGTGGGTGAAAAAGGGAGTTCTTATCCCCTTATAAAGGCAGCAGAGATCCTGCGCCTCCCCACTTGCCCGGTAAACTCGGTTATTCCCCAAGCGCCACGATTGATGGCATGGTTGGGTTACCCACACCTGTATTGAAAAGAATCCCGTGATAAGGGGACACGATCTCTGCTTCGACAAGACGTGCCAAGGAAACCGCCTCGCAATATGTGCAGCAGCTGGTTGGGAAAAATGGTTCGAATAATGATCGGGCCGTGGCGTGATGTCACGCTATGAAAAGTTGCGAGCAGATTAGATTTGTGGAAAATTGTGCTTTCTATGGTGGTATGTGGAGTTTGTTTTGCAGAGCGGGACACGATCCTTGTGTCCAAAATCCTCTATGGATTATTCGGAGAAGGAACCCGCCTTGCAATGTCGAAGACAATCTGCGCGCCGAACTCATCGTCATTGAAGCCTTGTTCAGGGGCTACTGAGGGAGTCCTGGATTAAGGCGTCCTCGGACAGCCAGACTATATACTTTGGCCGGACTATTGGATTATGAAGATACAAGATTGAAGACTTCGTCCCGTGTCCGGGTGGGATTCTCCTTTGCGTGGAAGGCAAGCTTGGCAATTCGGATATGTAGATCTCCTTCTCTGTAACCGACTCTTTGTAACCCTAGCCCCCTCCGGTGTCTATATAAACCAGAGGGTTTAGTCCGTAGGACAACAACAATCATAATCATAGGCTAGCTTCTAGGGTTTAGCCTCTACGATCTCGTGGTAGATCAACTCTTGTAATACTCCTATCATCAAGATCAATCAAGCAGGAAGTAGGGTATTACCTCCATCGAGAGGGCCCGAACCTGGGTAAACATCGTGTCCCCCGCCTCCTGTTACCATTAGCTTTAGACGCATAGTTTAGGACCCCCTACCCGAGATCCACCGGTTTTGACACCGACACTCACCACGGCTACAACATCCTCAAGATGCCAGGAAGTGGCGGCGTCATCACGGTCGCATGCCAGGAGGAGCACGCAGTGTGCTCCCTAGAGCGCGCCTACTAGGCTGCAGCAGTCGAGAACCCTGAGGATGAGGGCGGTGCCCTCCTTCCCGAGGTCGCCCCCAAGACGAAGAAGCTGTAGCTGGGTCAGGGATCTCGCGAGGAAGCATCGCCCGAGGATGCCGCGTTGAGCCTCGCGTCCCCGTACGAGGCGCCTTCACCTATTGCATAGGAAGGCGCACACATCGCCCCTCTCAGGCTGGGCTCGAGGGTTCTCCTGGGGAGGGCCTCAGACCTAGCGAGAGTCACGAGGGAGGCACTCGGGCACCGCGTGGAAGCGAGCATTAGTGCAAGCTTCCCGGGAGAATACGTCAGGCGAAAGGCGCCAGATGTTTAGGAGTTCATCAGCAAGGCAATCAAGGAGATTCAAGAGGCAAGGGTTCTACAAGGCGATCGCCACCTACCGCGAGGCACGGCTCACTACCCTGATGAGGGTAAGGAGTTCCGCGTTTCCATCGACATCCCAGGGCTCAACAGGGCCGCATCTCGGCAGCTCTTCTAGCCGTCTCGTGTCGATCGGTGCGAGGGTCCACCCCACAGCGACGTCCGCATGCCGCTCGGCCTACCAGCCGCAGCTGTGGCGTTCCAGTGCTGCACAAGGGACACCCTGGCGGCTCGCGAGGCCAGGCACGAGGCGACCCAGGCGGAGATGGAGGTGCATCTTCGGGGGCCTCCCAAGCCCCCTGGGCCTCTCGAGGCTTGGGACCAGGGCGGCTCGTGAGGAACGGCTCTAGCAGCGCGCATCTTCTACTACCTCGACATCTCTTCAGCAACGGTACCAGGTGACATCTCTCTAGTTCGTTTAGTTTGGGTGGCGCCCCACGGGCTGCGTCATCCCCAAGCCGTATGGGTTCGCCCCTGTGGCGTGTATTTTTTTGCATTCACCAGGATTGTCTAACCATCTTCTATGAGTTTACCTATGATCTTCACTCGGCTGCCTCGAGCCTTAACCGCCTCATGGTCTCCCTACGTTTGTTGGCTTCTCCCTCTCCCGTCTCGCTGCATGGCTATCCACATCGGCACGACGCTTGTGCTCGGGTCCGTCCCTGCAACGCTGACGAACCCGAGGACTGAGCTCTGGCTCGCGACTTGCCTCGCACTCGCCACCTCACCAGGTCCTTGGTGCCTTCATCTTTCGCCAAGGGCCCAAGGCGGACAGCCCGCTCTGCAGGGGTTCGCAACGTCTCCTGTCATCTAACATGTAGGTTCACCGGACGATAATTCATGGGCCAGTTTGGATGACCGCCACCTTACCACACGAGTCGCTTGCATGTTAGAGGGGGGTCCCGAGCATCGCGTCTCAGGAGCTCCTACTGGCTCTCCATCCCTCACCCCCTGGCCTTGATCATGGCATCGCGACCTAGCATACCAGCAGCGGCTGAGCCCGCTCAACGGCCGGGACCCAAGGACGTAGAGCACCTGGGCATGCGAGGCAACAGGGTGGTCGTTGCGGGCCACGCCTATTGATACCACCATAGACGCAAGAGCAGGCACCCCCCTCCCGATGGATCACAACATGACTACTAGAAGATAAGTCGCATGCGTTGTGATACCGGTCTTGCACCCCGCCGCAACCTCGCAGTCCCACTCCGGCGACTTCACTACCCTTTTCAGTTCCTTGGGCGGCTGCTTGCACGCCAAGGGGTACCTCGTGAGCATTGCGTCTCGTGAGCTCTCACCGGACCTTGGGCTGATCACCTCCTAGCCTTGACCACTGCATCGTGACCTGGCATATTAGCAACGACTGAAGCCTGCCTGGGGACTGGGTCCCGTCGGTGTAGAGTGCCATGTTGTCTAGCAAAAAGAAAAGGGGGGAGTCGAGCCGAACTGGGATACGCGACTTCATCACAGAATCAAGAACACAACGATTAAATACACTTCGGCCCTTACAAACCCCATGGGGACTGGTTTTCATTCCGCGCAGGGAAAGCAAAAGAAGGAATGCTTCTACCGAGCCATCGAGCGTCACCGGTGATGCCGGGCGGCAGCCGCTGCTGCGCTAACACCATGACGGGAGCTTGGCAGCACGTAGCTGTCGTTGCTAGACTCCGGAGACTCGTTGGGCTCCGGAGAGTCACTGGGTTCCCAGGAGTTGTCGCTGCTGCTGGAAGAGGCGTCAAAGGGGACACAAGCAGGTCCAGCACCGACGGCTGCACCCTGCGGGCTGGTTCCTCCGGGGCAGCAGTCCAGCCGTTGGCCCTCCTCGTCGATGACCTTGAAGAACAAGGTGGACACGCCATCGTACGGAAGTGAATCGCGAGGGCTCCCATGGCGCAGCAGGCTCGGGCGACCTCACCCCATCCGCGGGTCATGAAGGCATCTCCAGGACGCACCACCTTGACCTCAACACCAGTAGCCAGACTGCAGCACCCGGCGTGCTGCAACCATAGCTCAAGCGGCCACCTTGGAGGCAGCTTGCTGGTGAAGAACCTCGTGAGCTAGATCCATGAGTCGGGCGGCATCACCACCCACACCACGAACTCTTGCGAGCTTCCCTTGGCATGAGTCCATGGCACGGTCGGCAAGGCAATGGTAGCCCGCCCTCCATCACGAGGGGCCACTCGATGGCACACATCTTCATCCCCGGCGCGGGCGTACAAGGAAAGGGGGAAACTAGATGGAGGCCTCGATTGCCAAGGCCTGGTCACCTCTAGCCCCACGTTCGCGTCATGATGGAGGTGGAGTCGCTTCTTCGGTGGGAGGGGATCAGGCCCCTCCCTAGGGACCTTCCCCTTTTCGGCCGCCGAGAACCTCCTGATCGGCGTCATGGAAGCAAGACGAAGAAGGAGAAGAATCGGGCGGCAAGAAGACGAAGGACAGATGAGCGAGGGGGCTCTATCCATCCCCCACATTTATATCCAAGGAAGGCCAACCTCCAGGCTCCATGACCTCGCGCCATGATGATATCCTGCATGCCGCGTCGTTCCGTCAAGTCGAACAGTTGCCGAAGCAGCATGGGGAAGTGGAGATGCCCACGGCCCATCAATCGCCACGCGTCATAAAGGCCGCGGGCAGTTAGGGCAAGCGGCGCTCCGCACTTGCCCCTTGGCTTTGTCTGGAAGCCAAGTCCAAGCGTGCCTTGGGCCCGAGGGCTACTGTCGGCGTTTTGGATATGGGGGTAACCAGACTTGCCTGCCTGTGGCCCACCACATGGCTCCCCCGACGGCCTGGTACGGCCCAGTTCCAACATCAATGACTCAAGACCCTCCCGAGGGGCCAAGCCACGTCAGGCGAACGACGCCAAGACCCCTGAGGGGATCGGCCTCTTCAGACTGGCTCCCGAGGGGCGGAGAGTTCTATGCAAGGTGCAGCTCACGAGGCTCAGCTAACGTGAGCCATGACAACGAAGGCCAGGCGGGCGCCACCGGGCACAGAGCGCCAGTTTCCTCTTCAGTGCAAGGGAGGCAAGCCACAGGTGTGGAGTCCCGAGGAATCAGCCAAAGGTTTCCATTCTGGTGGAACAAGACCAAGACCACCAAGACGGCAGGACGTAGGTCATCACCAAGCCCACCGCAGCGTCACGACCAGGGGCTTTTCGCAGGCGAAGACCACTTTAGTCAGGATAAGTTGTACTACTTGTCCCATTTCAAATCCGGCCGTTGTGGGATCCCTTCGCGCCAACATTTGGGAAGAGGACCAAGGCCACTATAAATAGGACTTAGCCACCACCATAGAGGGGGATCGGATCCACTCTCACCCGACCACATCACCAGCTCTCTTGAGCTCAAGAACACCTCACCTCCTGAGGCCTTTTCATCCACTGTACTAGCTCATCCTCAGCCCTTCGAGGCGATCCACCAAAACTCTAGAGTAGGGTATTACACCGCAAGGTGGCCCGAACTAGGATAAACTGTTGTGTCTCTTTGTCTCTTCGAGTCCAATGTGCTAGGCTTAGGAGGATCGCGAGTCAGTAGGCTGGGTAGGTTGAGATCTCCGCACGCACCCCAGAGTTTGAACCTTTCAAGGGTTTGCGTAACCCGTAATCCGACAGCAATTGCTAACATGATTCGGACAAATTTAAGCATCTCTACGGGTGAGAAGGTCTCATCATAGTCAACTCCTTGAACTTGTTGAAAACCTTTCACAACAAGTCGAGCTTTGTAGACAGTAACATTACCATCAGCATCAGTCTTCTTCTTGAAGATTCATTTATTTTCTATGGCTTTCCGATCATCGGGTAAGTCCACCAAAGTCCACACTTTGTTCTCATACGTGGATCCCATCTCAGATTTCATGGCCTCAAGCCATTTCATGGAATCTGGGTTCATCATCGCTTCCTCATAGTTTGTAGGTTCATCATGGTCTAGTAGCATCACTTCCAGAATAGGATTACCATACCACTCTTGTGCGGACCATACTCTGGTTGACCTACGAGGTTCTGTAGTAACTTAATCTGAAGTTTCATGATCATCATCATTAGCTTCCTCACTAATTGGTGTAGGAATCACTGGAACTAATTTCTGTTATAAACTACTTTCCAATTCAGGAGAAGGTATAGTTACCTCATCAAGTTCTGCTTTCCTCCCACTCACTTGTTTCAAGAGAAACTCGTTCTCTAGAAAGGATCCATTCTTAGCAACGAATATCTTGCCTTCGGATCTATGATAGAAGGTGTACCCAACAGTTTCCTTTGGGTATCCTATTAAGACGTACTTCTTTGATTTGGGTTCGAGCTTATCAGGTTGAAGCTTTTTCACATAAGCATCGCAGCCCCAAACTTTAAGAAATGACAACTTCGGTTTCTTGGCAAACCATAGTTCATAAGGTGTCATCTCAAACGGATTTCGATGGTGCCCAATTTAAAGTGAATGCAACCATCTCTAAAGCATAACCCAAAAATGATAGCGGTAAATCAGTAAGAGACATCATGGATCGCACCATATCCAACAAAGTATGGTTACAGCGTTCGGACACACCATTATGCCGTGGTGTTCCAGGTGGCGTGAGTTGCGAAACTATTCCACATTGTTTCAAATGAAGACCAAACTCGTAACTCAAATATTCGCCTCCTTGATTAGATCATAGAAACTTTATTTTCTTGTTATGATGATTTTCCACTTCACAATGAAATTCTTTGAACTTTTCAAATGTTTTAGACTTATGTTTCATTAAGTAGATATACCCATATCTACTCAAATCATCTGTGAAGGTCAGAAAATAACGATACCTTCCACGAGCCTGAATACTCATTGGATCACATACATCGGTATGTATTATTTCCAACTAGCAGACATGCCCGTGCGTTGCAACGGGTGATAAAATAATATGCATTTAAAGTCAATGAGAATTATATGCGCAAGCAAAATCCAGTGTGCACATGAAAAATGAACTTTTAGCTTCTCGGTTTCGCCGCATGTGAAGGAATCAATCCGCTATTTATCCATTCATTAATCGAGGGCATTTAAAGAGTTCTGTTACATCAACATACGCCAGAGAAGGCCCATGAGTTATTTAATCTACTTTTCCTTTCAATCCTTTCAATATGAGTTTCTGAACATTCTAGGAACCATGAATAAATTTTAAAATCCTAAACATTTTTTAAAAATTATGTACAATTTTTGAAAAACGTGAATAAAATATGAAAGGGAAGATCTTATAAAATTCACAAACATTTTCTGAAAATACCAACTTTTTTATAAAAACATGAACACTATTTGAATCTGTGAACATTTGTTTTTAAACGGTAACATGTATCGGAAATTCATAAGATTTTTAGGAATTGTATATCTTTTATACACGAACAATATTTTTAATTGTGAAAATTTCAAATAAACAAGAATATTTTTCGAGTCTAGAGCATTTTTCGAAATGCCATTTTCTTTTTAGAAATCTCGAAAAAAATTGAAACAATAAAAAATGAAAAAATGGGAACCTTTTGGCAAGTTTTGCATATTTTTCAAAATAGCAACAAATTTTTAGATTTGAACATTTTTCAAAAATTGTTTTCTTCAATTCTGAACATTTATTGAGAATTTTTAATTTATGAAATAAATTCTGAACGAAAAATAAACTTGAAAGGAAAAAAGAAAGGGAAAGGAGAATAAAAATAGCAATAAAACACAGAAATAAAACATAGAAATAAATAAAAATGGGCCAGCCCATTATAGCTCATCCTGTGCGAAACTCCGACTATTTATTGCCCAATGCCTAAAATAGAATTTTCCTATCTGCGTGGGCAGAAAAATAAGAGGCCTTGCTTCACTGGGCCATAGCGCGCGACCCACGTACGTAAATTCTTTTTCTAGCAGACGCATAAGAATTTAGTACCACCTCGGATAGGAAAAAATTATTTTCGGTGGTGAACGGATGAAAAAACTGGTGAAACGCACCTTGCTTTATTAGTAGGTATTGATAAGTCAGTAGCTCGTCCCATTGTTCCGGAGAATGGAGTTTTAGTCATCTTGCCCATGAGGCATGGTTCGCAAGCACCAAGTGATTCATAATCAAGTGATTCCAAAAGCCCATCAGCATGGAGTATCTTCATGCGCTTTACACCAATATGACCTAAATGGCAGTGCCACAAATAAGTTGCACTATCATTATCAACTTTGCATCTTTTAGCTTCAATATTATGAACATGTGTATCACCACGATCGAGATTCAACAAAAATAGACCACTTAACAAGGGTGCATGACCATAAAAGAGATTACTCATATAAATAGAACAACCATTATTCTTTGATTTAAATGAATAACCATCTCGCATCAAACAAGATCCATATATAATGTTCATGCTCGACGCTGGCACCAAATAACAATTATTCAGGTCTAAAACTATTCCCGAAGGTAGATGTAGAGGTAACGTGCAGACGGCGATCATATCAACCTTGGAACCATTTCCGACGCGCATCATCACCTCGTCCTTAGCCCATCTTCATTTAATCCGTAGCCCCTGTTTCGAGTTGCAAATATGAGCAACAAAACCAGTATCAAATACCCAGGCGCTACTACAAGCATTAGTAAGGTACACATCAATAACATGTATATCAAATATACCTTTCACTTTGCCATCCTTCTTATCCGCCAAATACTTGGGGCAGTTCCGCTTCCAGTGACCAGTCCCTTTGCTTTAGAAGCACTCAGTTTCAGGCTTAGGTCCAGACTTGGGCTTCTTCTCAGGAGTAACAACTTGCTTTCTATTCTTCTTGAAGTTCCCCTTCTTCCCTTTGCCATTTTTCTTGAAACTAGTGGTTTTGTTAACCATCAACACTTGACGCTCCTTCTTGATTTGTACCTCCGCAGCCTTTAACATTGCGAAGAGCTCGGGAGTAGTCTTTTCCATCCCTTGCATATTATAGTTCATCATGAAGCCTTTACAGCTTGGTGACAATGATTGAAGAACTCTGTCAATGACACTATCATCACGAAGATTAACTCCCAGCTGAGTCAAGTGGTTATGGTACCCAGACATTTTGAGTATATGTTCACTCCGCAGCCTTTAACATTGCGAAGAGCTCGGGAGTAGTCTTTTCCATCCCTTGCATATTATAGTTCATCATGAAGCCTTTACAGCTTGGTGACAATGATTGAAGAACTCTGTCAATGACACTATCATCAGGAAGATTAACTCCCAGCTGAGTCAAGTGGTTATGGTACGCAGACATTTTGAGTGGTTATGGTACAAAAATAGACCACTTAACAAGGGTGCATGACCATAAAAGAGATTACTCATATAAATAGAACAACCGTTATTCTTTGATTTAAATGAATAACCATCTCGCATCAAACAAGATCCAGATATAATGTTCATGCTCGACGCTGGCACCAAATAACAATTATTCAGGTCTAAAACTAATCCCGAAGGTAGATGTAGAGGTAACGTGCAGACGGCGATCATATCGACCTTGGAACCATTTCCGACGCGCATCGTCACCTCGTCCTTAGCCCATCTTCGTTTAATCCGTAGCCCCTGTTTCGAGTTGCAAATATGAGCAACAAAACCAGTATCAAATACCCAGGCGCTACTACAAGCATTAGTAAGGTACACATCAATAACATGTATATCAAATATACCTTTCACTTTGCCATCCTTCTTATCCGCCAAATACTTGGGGCAGTTCCGCTTCCAGTGACCAGTCCCTTTGCTTTAG
The DNA here is from genome assembly GCF_018294505.1 of Triticum aestivum. Taxonomy (NCBI): domain Eukaryota; kingdom Viridiplantae; phylum Streptophyta; class Magnoliopsida; order Poales; family Poaceae; genus Triticum; species Triticum aestivum. The sequence goes on from NC_057807.1 coordinate 193,921,043, forward strand.
AAGCACTCAGTTTCAGGCTTAGGTCCAGACTTGGGCTTCTTCCCGGGAGTAACAACTTGCTTGCTATTCTTCTTGAAGTTCCCCTTCTTCCCTTTGCCATTTTTCTTGAAACTAGTGGTTTTGTTAACCATCAACACTTGACGCTCCTTCTTGATTTGTACCTCCGCAGCCTTTAACATTGCGAAGAGCTCGGGAGTAGTCTTTTCCATCCCTTGCATATTATAGTTCATCATGAAGCCTTTACAGCTTGGTGACAATGATTGAAGAACTCTGTCAATGACACTATCATCAGGAAGATTAACTCCTAGCTGAGTCAAGTGGTTATGGTACCCAAACATTTCGAGTATATGTTCACTGACAAAACTGTTGTCCTCCATCTTGCAGCTATAGAACTTCTTGGAGACTTCATATCTCTCAACTCGGGCATTTTCTTCAAATATTAACTTCAACTCTTGGAACATCTCATATGCTCCATGATGTTCAAAACGTCTTTGAAGTCCCGATTCTAAGCCATAAAGCATGGCACACTGAACTATCGAGTAGTCAACAACACGTGTCTGCCAGGCATTCACAAGGTCTGCAATTGCTGGCACAGGTGGTACACCTAGCGGTGCCTCCAAGAAGTAATTCTTCTGTGCAGCAATGACGATAATCCTCAAGTTACGGACCCAGTCCATGTAATTGCTACTATCATCTTTTAACTTAACTTTCTCTAGGAACGCATTAAAATTCAAGGGAACGGTAGCACGGGCCATTGATCTACAACAACTTAGACATGCAAAAAACTATCAGGACTAAGTTCATGATAAATTAAAGTTCAATTAATCATATTACTTAAGAACTCCCACATAGATAGACATCCCTCTAGTCATCTAAATGATCACATGATCCAAATCAACCAAACCATGTATGATCATCACGTGAGATGGAGTAGTTTTCAATGGTGAACATCTCTATGTTGATCATATCTACTATATGATTCACGTTCGACCTTTCGGTCTCAATGATTCGAGGCCATATCTGCATATGCTAGGCTCGTCATGTTTAACCCGAGTATTTTGCACATGCAAAACTGGCTTGCACCCGTTGTATGTGAACATAGAGCTTATCACACCCGATCATCATGTGGTGTCTCGGCACGATGAACTGTAGAAATTGTGCATACTCAGGGAGAACACTTATACCTTGAAACTAGTGAGGGATCATCTTATAATGCTTCCGTCGTACTAAGCAAAATAAGATGCATAAAAGATAAACATCACATGCAATCAAAATATGTGACATGATATGGCCATCATCATCTTGTGCCTTTGATCACCATCTCCAAAGCACCGTCATGATCTCCATCGTCACCGGCTTGACACCATGATCTCCATCATAGCATTGTTGTTGTCTCGCCAACTATTTCTTCTCGATTACCGCTATGGCTTACTGATAAAGTAAAGCAATTACATGGTGATTGCATTTCATACAATAAAGCGACAACCATATGGCTCCTGCTAGTTGCTAATAACTCTGTTACAAAATATGATCATCTCATACAACAATTTATATCACATCATGTCTTGACCATATCACATCACAACAAGCCCTGCAAAAACAAGTTAAACATCCTCTACTTTGTTGTTGCCAGTTTTACGTGGCTGCTACGGGCTTCTAGCAAGAACCGTCCTTACCTACGCATCAAAACCACAACGATTTTTCGTCAAGTGTGATGTTTAACCTTCAACAAGGACCGACCGTAGTCAAACTCGATTCAACTAAAGTTGGAGAAACAGACACCCGCTAGCCACCTATGTGCAAAGCACATTGGTAGAACCAGTCTCATGAATGCGGTCATGTAATGTCGGTCCGGTCTGGTTCCTCCAACAATACCGCCAAATCAAAGTAAGACGATGCTGGTAAGCATTATGACTATTATCGCCCAAAACTCTTTGTGTTCTACTCGTGCATATCATCTACGCATAGACCAGGCTCGGATTCCACAGTTGGGGAACATAGCATGAAATTTCAAAAAAATTCCTACGATCATGAATGATCTATCTAGGAGATGCATAGCAACGAGAGCGGGAGAGTGTGGTCACGTACCCTCGTAGACCGAAAGAGAAAGCGTTAGTTAATGTGGTTAATGTAGTCGAACGTGTTCATGATCCAACCGATCCAAGTACCGAACGTACGGCACCTCTGTGTTCAGCACATGTTCAGCTCGATGACGTCCCTCGAACTCTTGATCCAGTAGAGGGTCGAGGGAGAATTCCGTTAGCACGACGGCATGGTGACGGTGTTGATGATGTGATCCACGCAGGGCTTCGCCTCAGCACTACGACGCTATGAGGTGGTTAATTGTGGAGGGGGGCACCGCACACGGCAAAGAACAATTGATGTGCCTTTGGGGTGCCCCCTGCCCGCTTATATAAAGGAGGGAGGGAGGAGGAGGCCGGCCTAGAGGGGGTGCGCCAAGGGGGGAGTCCTACTAGGCTCCCAGTCCTAGTAGGATTGCCCCTTCCTTTTCGGAGTAGGAGAAGGGGAAAGGGAGAGAGAGAGGGAGAAGAAAAGGGGGGCCACGCCCCCTCCCCTAGTCCAATTCAGTTTGGCTAGGGGGGGGCGCGCCACCTCCTGGCCGCTAGCCTCCTGTTTCTACTAAGGCTCGTTAAGGCCCAATACTCTCCTGGGGGGTTCCGGTAACCTCCCCGTACTCCGAAAAATGTCCGAACCTTTCTGAAACCTTTCCGGTGTCCGAACATAACCTTCCAATATATCAATCTCTATGTCTCGACCATTTTGAGACTCCTTGTCATCTCCGTGATCTCATCCAGGACTCCGAACAAACTTCGATCAACAAAAACACATAACTCTTAATACATATCGTCATCGAACGTTAAGCGTGCGGACCCTATGGGTTCGAGAACAATGTAGACATGATCAAGACACATCTCTGATCAATAACCAATAGCAGAACATAGATGCTCATATTGGCTCCTACATATTCTACGAAGATCTTTGATACGTCTCCAACGTATCTATAATTTTTGATTGTGCCATGCTATTATATTACTTGTTTTGGATGTTTATGGGCTTTACTTTACACTTTTATACCATTTTTGGGACTAACCTACTAACCGGAGGGCCAGCCCGAATTGCTTTTTTTTTGCCTATTTTAGTGTTTCGAAGAAAAGGAATATCAAACGGAGTCCAAATGGAATGAATCCTTCGGGAGCGGTCTTTTTGGAACAAACGTGATCCAGAGGACTTGGAGTGGAAGTCAAGAAACAAGCGAGGGGGCACGAGGGTGCCCGGCGCACCCCCTAGGTCTGGGCGCGCCCCCCACCCTCGTGGGCCCCTCGAGCGTCCATCGACCTACTTCTTCCTCCTATATATACCCATGTACCCCGAAAATATCAGAGGCGACCACGAAAAACTATTTCCACCGCCGTAACCTTCTGTATCCGCGAGATCCCATCTTGGAGCCTTCGCCGGCCGCTCCGCCGGAGGGGGAATCAATCACGGAGGGCCTCTACATCATCTCCAAGGCCCTTCCGATGAATTGTGAGTAGTTTACCACATACCTTAGGGTCCATAGTTATTAGCTAGATGGCTTCTTCTCTCTCTTTGAATCTCAATACAAAGTTCTCCTCGATCTTCTTGGAGATCTATTCGATGTAACTCTTTTTGCGGTGTGTTTGTCGAGATCCAATGAATTGTGGGTTTATGATCAAGTTTATCTATGAGAAATACTTGAATCTCCTCTGAATTCTTTTATGTGTGATTAAGTTATCTTTGCAAGTCTCTTCGAATTATCAGTTTGGTTTGGCCTACTAGATTGATCTTTCTTGCAATGGGAGAAGTGCTTAGCTTTGGGTTCAATCTTGCAGTGTCCTTTCCCAATGACACAGGGGCTGCAAGGCACGTATTGTATTGTTGCCATCGAGGATAAAAAGATGGGGTTTACATCATATTGCATGAGTTTATCCCTCTACATCATGTCATCTTTCTTAATGCGTTACTCTGTTCTTTATGAACTTAATACTCTAGATGCATGCTAGATAGCGGTCGATGTGTGGAGTAATAGTAGTAGATGCAGGCAGGAGTCGGTCTACTTGTCACAAACGTGATGCCTATATACATGATCATGCCTAGATAATCTCATAATTATTCTCTTTTCTATCAATTGCTCGACAGTAATTTGTTCACCCACCGTAATACTTATGCTATCTTGAGAGAAGCCTCTAGTGAAACCTATGGCCCCCGGGTCTATGTTTTATCATATAAGTTTTCAATCTACTTTTATTTGCATCTTTACTTTTCTAATCTATATCATAAAATACCAAAAATATATTTATCTTATCATATTATCTCTATCAGATCTCACTTTCGCAAGTGGCCTTGAAGGGATTGACAACCCCTTTATTGTGTTGGTTGCCAGTTCTTGTTTGTTTGTGTAGGTGCGTGGGACTTTAGGAGCCTCCTACTGGATTGATACCTTGGTTCTCAAAAACTGAGGGAAATACTTATGCTACTATTGCTGCATCACCCTTTCCTCTTCAAGGAAAACCAACGCAAGCTCAAGACGTAGCAATCTATATCCCTCAAACCGCACAACAACATATGTTGTTCCCTTTCTCATCGGTGTGTTACTTGCCCAAGATTTGATCATCGGTATCATTATACCTAGTTCAATCCTGTTACCGGCAAGTCTCTTTACTCATTCCGTAATGCTACATCCCGCAACTAACTCATTAGTCACATTGCTTGCAAGGCATATAGTGATGACCATTACCGAGAGGGCCCAGAGATACCTCTCCGATACACGGAGTGACAAATCCTAATCTCGATCTATACCAACCCCACAAACACCTTTAGAGACACCTGTAGAGCATCTTTACAATCACCCAGTTACATTGTCACATTTAATAGCACACAAGGTGTTCCTCCGGTATTCGGGAGTTTCATAATCTCATAGTCAGAGGAACATGTATAAGTCTTGAAGAGAGCAGTAGCAATACAACTTATCGACCATTATGCTAAGCTAATGGATGGGTCTTGTCCATCACATCATTCTCTAATGATGTGATCCCATTCATCAAATGACAACACATGTCTATGGTCAGGAAACATAACCATCTTTGATGAACGAGCTATTCAAGTAGAGGCAAACTAGGGACACTATGTTTTGTTTATGTATTCACACATGTATCAAGTTTCTGGTTAATACAATTCTAGCATGAATAATAAACATTTATGATATAAGGAAATATAAATAACAACTTTATTATTGCCTCTAGGGCATATTTACTTCAACACGGTGTTTTGAATCAATACAAGCTCTCTAATGACGGTATTTTCCACCAGTGAGCCCTAGACAACTCAAAGTCATCGCAAGTATCGATCTGCTATGGACCGGAGTTGCATCAATGCCAGATGGAAGCAACAACATCTTCAACTAAAGTAGTCCGCAAGGGCAACAGATCTACCATTATAAGCTAACATCAAAAATGGGCAGTCAACATAAGCAACGCCAACAATCTACTCGTCGAGCCACGACTCGGAGGAAATGGACGTGGGCTGACCAGAAACGGCCATGACCCAGACACAAAGATGAACAAGGAAAAGGATTCTGATGCTCACGCCACCACATCAGTGCACCTCGGCCGCCATGGCTTGCCTCCAAGCCACATGGCCGCAGTTCAGCCGCTGTTGATACGTCTGCAACGTATCTATAATTTTTGATTGCTCCATGCTACTTTATCTACTGTTTTAGGCAATATTGGGCTTTATTATCCACTTTTATATTATTTTTGGGACTAACCTATTAACCGGAGGCCCAGCCCAGATTTGTTGTTTTATGCCTATTTCAGTGTTTCGAGGAAAAGGAATATCAGACGGAGTCAAAACGGAACGAAATCAACTAGAGAAGTTATTTTTGGAAGGAAAGCCACCCGATGGACTTGGAGTGCACGTCAGGAGATACGGGAGGTGCTCACGAGGGTGGGGGCACGCCCACCCCCCGGGTGCGCCCCCTGCCTCGTGGGGCCCCCGTAGCTCCTTCGACGTACCCCCTGCACCCATATATACTCTTGTACCCTAAAACTTCTAGAACAGAAGATAGATCGGGAGTTCCGCCGCCGCAAGCCTCTGTAACCACCAAAAACCTCTCAGGAGCCCGTTCCGGCGCTCTGCCGGAGGGGGATCACATCACCGGTGGCCATCTTCATCATCCCGGCGCGATCCATGACGAGGAGGGAGTAGTTCACCCTCGGGGCTGAGGGTATGTACCAGTAGCTATGTGTTTGATCTCTCTCTCTCTCGTGTTCCCTCTATGGCACGATCTTGATGTATCCCGAGCTTTGCTATTGTAGTTGGAACTTATGATGTTTCTCCCCCTCTACTCTCTTGTGATGAATTGAGTTTCCCCTTTGAAGTTATCTTATTGGATTGAGTCTTTATGAGAACACTTGATGTATGTCTTGCCGTGATTATCTGTGGTGACAATGGGATATCATGTGCCACTTGATGTATGTTTTGGTGATCAACTTGCAGGTTTCGTGACATTGGGAACCTATGCATAGGGGTTGGCACACGTTCTTGACTCTCCGATAGAAACTTTGGGGCACTCTTTGAAGTACTTTGTGTTGGTTGGATGAATCTGAGATTGTGTGATGCATATCGTATAATCATGCCCACGGATACTTGAGGTGACAATGGAGTATCTAGGTGACATTGGGGTTTTGGTTGATTTGTATCTTAAGGTGTTATTCTAGTACGAACTCTTTTATAGATTGATCCGAAAGAATAACTTTGAGGTGGTTTCGTTCCCTACCATAATCTCTACGTTTGTTCTCCGCTATTAGTGGCTTCGGAGTGACTCTTTGTTGCATGTTGAGGGCTTGTCATATTATCTATCTATGTTAATATTGTTGAGAGAACTTGCACTAGTGAAAGTATGAACCCTAGGCCTTGTTTCCTATCATTGCAATACCGTTTACGCTCACTTTTACCACTTGTTACCTTGCTGTTTTTATTATTTCAGATTACAAAAACCCATATCTACCATCCATATTGCACTTGTATCACCATCTCTTCGCCGAACTAGTGCACCTATACAATTTACCATTGTATTGGGTGTGTTGGGGACACAAGAGACTTTTTGTTATTTGGTTGCAGGGTTGCTTGAGAGAGACTATCTTCATCCTACGCCTCATACGGATTGATAAACCTTAGGTCATCCACTTAAGGGAAATTTGCTACTGTCCTACAAACCTGTGCACTTGCAGGCCCAACAACGTCTACAAGAAGAAGGTTGTGTAGTAGACATCACCGTCCCCACAGCCTCGTCCTGAATCAATGAGCCGTCACCTTCAAGCCATCGCTCCTCGAATCGCCTCCGCCTAGCAGCGCTTCAAGACGCCGCCACCTTCGTAGGTCGCCTCCGAGTCACCTCAAGGCCGCCCCGCGCCGAGTCTCCTCTGCGTCGACGGCCTGCCGCTGCGGCCAAGACCTCACCTCCACCATCGTGGCCGGACTCGCCCTCATGGCCTCGCAAGCCACCTCCATCTCCAAATCGCCGCCGCGGGCTGTGCCACCTCTGTTGTGGCAGTCGTCATGCCGCCTCCGCCGTGTTTGCCCTTGAGCCGCCCACCTCTGAGCCTCCTCGAGTCTCTGCGGCCTCCTCCAAGTATCTGCCTTGCCTTGTTGCGTCATCTCTGCAACAGTCGACAACCTCGGCCATGGCCTGCTCACCTGTAAGACACCGCCAGGCACCTCCTCAGCCGCTACTGCAGGCCGTCCTCGCTGGAGTTGTCTCGATTCCAAGCCGTTGCCCCGGCCTTACATTGCTTCTGCTCCCGTGGCCGAGTCGGCCTCGCCTCTCCCTTGAGCCGTCTCTGCCCCTCTCGCCATCATTGCAGCCAAGCCGGCCGTCCCCGCTACCCTAGCTTCGCGTCGTAGCTGCTGCCTCTGCCTGTGAACCGCCATGGTCTGCCCCTCCGAGCCGCTCGCCTTTGCCTACCTGGCTTCATCGAGCGCCAACCTCCCCGGACCCAACTCGCCTGCGAACCGGCCGAGCGGCCACACCTTCATAGCCGAGACCCGACTTGAGCCGCCTTCGCCCCACTGTCCGAGCCGCGGCTCTCACCGAGTGGCCTCACCTCCATTGGCTATCTCCAAGCGACCGCCCGCGCCCGCCTGGCCCTGCCTCTTCCTTGGGCCACCGCTCACCTTTGCCGCCATCTCCAACCAGCACCCGGCTCATCTGCGCCTTTTCAACCAGCTACTCATCATGCTACGGCCGCCCCTTTCCAGTGTCGCTTCCGACCTCGTCAACATGCCGCTGCCGCCAACCGCCGTCAAATTGCCCCTCGGAGCTGCTCGCCTCTGCCTCTCTGCCTCGCTATCATGGATTTGCCTCGAGCTGCCTTCACGCCAAGCTGCTCGCTCCAAGCCTCCGCCTTTGCTCCGTGCCACCTCCGCGCCCTAGCAGTTGAGTGGTCGGAGAGGGATCAACCATTGTGGCCTTGCACCGCTGTGAGTCGCCACCTCCACCACCGCTGCGGCCGTGGCCCTGCATCGCCTTGCCCCCCCCCCCCGGCCCAGCTACCCTCGTAGACAGCCGTTGTTGCGCCTTATCAGTCTCCGGGCCAGAGGGCCGGTTGAGAAAAAAGAAAAATAAAGAGACAAGCTGACAAATAAGCGTACGGGGACTGGTCAACATGACCCAGAGGGTCCGTTCCAAGCCACCCAGCTCCAGGTCCGCTGTGGTCGGGCTTCAAGACGCCGTGAACGCCGGCCACTGCCATCGCTGGTGCGACCTTGCGCCGAGCCACCCCTGCTTGGCTTCATTCCGAGCTGTCGCACTTCCACTGTGAGCCGCCTCTGCCTCAATATCTGTGGTCTCGCCTTGAGCAACTTTTGCTGCTACGGCCTGCCACCTCTGTTGCGGCCTCGTTAGCCGCCACCTTACCTCTGCCGGTCTCCTCCATGCGCTGCCGGAGAAGAGAATTATTTTATACGTGATGAATGCAATGTTGTGGTTGATGCCCTTTTGCAAGAGAAGGGAAGAGTGGCTAAATCACTATTGAAATTACTAAAGGTTATTCACGGACGCTATATATGGTTCATCCATCATCCGGATGAATCAGGTGATATCCGGTGAGTCTAGTTTTATAGCATATGTTAATTTCTTTAATGAACAAGTACTCTGGCTTGTGATATTTTATGTAGGACAATTATTCACTGCAAGGGCGATCATTATGCCATGGATATGGAGCTCGCACCAACATTTCATGCTCCAGCATCCGACTGTGCCGAGTTGCTCGCCAAATGTGTGTGCAAGTTAGTATCACAAAGATCATCAACTCGCCATATTGCTTCCAGCTTCAATATATTCCAACTGTCAGCTGACAACTACTCCGTTAGTTCCTAAATATTTGTCTTTTTAGATATTTTAAATGGACTACCACATACGGATGTAGTCACTTGCTGAAATCTCTAGAAAGACAAATATTTAGGAATGAAGGGAGTATATGCCGATTTATATCACGGCCAAGTACGAGGAATCTCAAGCAAACTCCTCAAGTTAACTTAAGACTCAGGAGCTACATAGACATGATTCGGCAAATTTGGCCGTTTTCACAAAATTCAAGACCCCCGGTCATTTCAGGGAAGACAACCCGGTCCCTGGGCTGCTGCCATTATCGGTGAAAAAATTAAGGGGGCTGCTACTAATCTGCCGAATGATTTCTTAGAGAAATCATCCGCCTGCTTAGCTGTACGATCAGCATGCTGGGGGTCATTGGATCATAGCAGGCAGCGCAAGCGCGACAGCTTCAACACCGTCGTATTGCAGCCCCGCGCGGAGCTCCAACGCAGCATCATCGGTGTCCAGTGAGCTCCATTGCAACCCGGCTGGGCTCCAACAGAGCACCACTACTCTGGCTAAGCTCCATTGCAACTCCATCCGAGCTTCATTGCAGCCCCGGCCGAGCTCCAACATAGCACCGACGCTCTGGCGAAGCTCCATTGCAACTCCGGCCGAGCTCCGTTGCAGCCCCGGCGAAGTTTCCATGACCCTCCCCCGATGCTTCACTGCGGCTCCGGCGTGCTTCCCTGCAACTCCAGCACACTTCATTGCTGCTCTGGCGTCACTTCATTGTAGGCGCAGCGGAACTCCAATGACCGAGAGAGCGGTCCAATGCGGATCCGACGCCGGCGACTTGCAACATCAGCAACGCCTCCTCGAGGTTGCCTCGCGGCACTTTGGCCATGGACGCATTGCTGCGTCGCTGAACAGATAACATTGATGAGCCCCGGTCGCGCATCGCCAGCAGCGGCCGCCTCCCCTGAATGTTGTGCCACCCCTCAGGGTTGCAGCACCCCGGTAGTGCGGCGCAGGCCTGTAGTAGCCTGCTGGCTCCGTCACTCTTCACAACACCGTGGCGGCGCGAGGGGCGAAGTTTTTGATGGGAGCTCTCCTCTCGTGTGACAGAGACGGGGGAAGAGAAAGGAGTGGGGAAGAAGATTGTGTGTATGAGAGGGGGGACGAAGAGATAAGGCTGGTTGGCTAAGTAGTGGATGGGCCCAGGGGATGCGTGTCGATCAGCGTGGGCGGCTTGCGTCGGTTTGTTTTCATCCGGATGAAATGAAACTTCATCCAAAAATTAAAGATTGCGAAAGGGGACTTGTTGCCATAATGCGCGGTTCAAAGATGGGCATCCTGCTGTATCAGTGAAGAACTAAAGGTTGTCAAAGAGAGCTTGCGGCCACGATGCGCAGCTCAAACATAGGCATCTTGCCTTATTGGCGAAAAGGTTACCAAAGAATACTAGTCGCCTTGATGCACAATCTAAACATGGGTATACCATTCAATTGGTCACTTGGGGGCTTCCAACTCATCAAGTTTTTCTTTCTCACCCACTTGACCCGGCAAAAATGCCACATATTATTGGTTAAACCTGCGTGTCTACTTGATGCGACTCCAAAAAGGTGACCCCCCGTACTCTTCACAGTCAATCTTTTTTACCCTGAACTTGCCAAAGTTAAAACGGTGGCTTGAGTCATGTGAGGGCCTGATAACCCACAAGTGTATGGGGTCAACTGTAGCTCTTTTCGATAAGAAAGAGTGTCGAACCCAACGAGGAGCAGAAGGAAATGACAAGTGGTTTTCAGCAAGGTAATGTCTGCAAGTGCTAAAATTGTAAGTAGCAGTGTAGTTTGGTAGCAAGATAATTTTTAACGAGAAAGTAACAATAGCAGTAACAAAAGTGCAGCAAGGTAGCCCAATCCTTTTGAGGCAAAGGACAGGTCAAAATGGTTTCTTATGATAAGCAAAGTGTTCTTGAGGGTACACGGGAATTTCATCTAGTCACTTTCATCATGTTGGCTTAATTCGTGTTGGGTACTTTGATAATTTGATATGTGGGTGGACCAGTGCTTAGGTGTTGTTCTTACTTGAACAAACCTCCTACTCCCTCCGTCCGAAAATACTTGTCATCAAACTGGATAAAAAAGATGTATCTAGAACTAAAATACATCTAGATACATCCCCTTTTATCTATTTTGATGACAAGTATTTCTGGATGGAGGGAGTATTTATGATTAACCCTCTCGAAAGCATCCGCAACTATGAGAAAAGTATTAAGAATAAATTCTAACCATAGCACTAAACTTTTGGATCTAATCGGTCCCTTACGAAATGGTCCAGCACGCCTATCATCTTCGACATTGAGGATCACCCTGATCGCGTAACTGTGGTCGGGTGCCTGCCGATGTTGGTTTCACCAACTATCCGCAACCTCCAGGTCACGAAGATGCTAGTTGACGGCGGGGCCGGCTTGAATCTGATCTCCTCCGCGGTCCTTCAGAAACTCCAGATCCCTGACAGCGAGCTCGAGGAGACCGGCACATTCCAAGGAATCAGCCCGGGAAGAAGCAAGCCGAAGGGAAAGATCACGCTGCCGGTCACATTTGGCAGTGAGATGAATTTCAGAACTGAGAGGGTCACATTTGACGTTGCCGATTTTCCATTGCCCTACAATGGGATCCTTGGCCGTCCAGTGCTCGCCAAGTTTATGGCAGCCTCTCACTATGCATACAACATCCTCAAGATGCCAGGCTCGATAAGTGTCATCTCTATCCCCGGCGACAAGAAGGATGCCCTTATCTGCACCGACAAAATCTACCGGGAAGCAGCAGCCGCAACTGATCACAACATACTTGCCGCTGAAGCTCCCGGGGGGAAGAAGAAGACGAAGTCCGGCAAGAGCTCTGATGCCCACTCCGGCAAGCGCACCTCTTCGGAGTGCTGCGCTACCATCGAGGACGCACCATCGAGCTCCACCGGCAAGTGCAAGAAGACGATGGCAGCTCCACCCGAGACCAAGAAGGTGCCCGCCAAGAAGGACGGCACCGGTGGTACCTTCACCATCAGTGCCACGCTTGACCCCAAATAGGAAAGCGTGCTCGTTGCTTTCCTGCGGGCGAATGTCGACGTGGTTGCCTGGCAACCGTCTGATATCCCCGGTGTTCCCAGGAAAGTAATCGAGCACCACCTTGCCGTCTGTCCTCATGCGCTGCCCGTCAAACAGAGAGTCAGGAAGCAAGCGGTGGAGCGCCAAGAGTTCATTGCAGAAGAGATCAGGAAATTGGAAGCAGCAGGCCTTGTCAGAGGAGTGCTCCATCCCACGTGGTTGGCCAATCCTGTAGTCGTGCGCAAGTCGAACGGGAAATGGAGGCTTTGTATAGACTTCACTGATGTCAACAAAGCTTGTCCCAAAGATCCATTTCCCTTGCCGCGCATTGACCAGATTGTTGACTCCATAGCTGGATGTGATTTGCTTTCATTTCTTGATGCATACTCAGGATACCATCAGATCTTCATGGCAGAAGAAGATGAGGAAAAAACCACATTTATCACCCCTCGCGGCACATACTGTTTTATACGGATGCCCTTTGGGTTAAAGAATGCTGGTTCAACATTTGCAAGGGTAGTCCATGTCGCTTTTGAGACACAGATACACAGAAATGTGGAAGCCTACATGGATGATATAGTGGTCAAGAGCAAGGACAAGGCTACCCTGATCCAAAATTTAGAAGAAACTTTTGCAAATCTCCGCAAGATCAACCTCAAGCTCAATCCCGATAAGTGCGTGTTTGGAGTCCCTTCCGGCAAGCTCCTCGGGTTCTTTGTGTCTCAGCGGGGAATTGAAGCCAACCCCGACAAGATCAAGGCCATCGAGCAGATTGAAGCACCGAAGCGCGTCAAGGATGTGCGAAGGCTTGCCGGTTGCGTGGCTGCTCTCAGCAGGTTTATCTCTAAGTCTGCTGAGCGCGCCCTGCCGTTTTTCAAAATATTGAAAAAGGCAGGTCCAATGAAATGGACTCCGGAAGCGGAGGCCGTGCTGCAGGACTTGAAGAGGTACCTGTCCTCCATTCCAATACTTGTCGCACCTAAGCCACAAGAGAAGTTGCTGCTATACCTAGCGGCAACCAATCAAGTGGTTAGTGCTGCGTTAGTAGCGGAGAGGGAGGCGGACGATGAGCCAGCAACCGCGGCAAGCGAATCCAGCGACAAGCAGGGGGCTTCTCCGACAAGCTCTGGTCCCGACAAAGATGAATCTGCGCAGACGTGCAAGGAGGTGCAGAAGAAGATGGTGCAGCGCCCAGTTTACTTTGTCAGCTCCCTTCTCTAGGGGGCTAGGTCGAGGTACTCTGGTGTGCAAAAATTTCTTTTCGGCCTTCTCATGGCCTCGAGAAAGTTGTGCCATTACTTCCAGGCACACGAGATCACAGTTGTCACTCGCTTTCCGCTGAAGAGGATACTGCAGAATCCAGAAGCAACAGGCAGGATTGTCGAGTAGGCATTGGAACTGTCGAGCTTTGGCCTCAAGTTTGAGAGCACTGCAACGATCCAAAGCAGGGCATTGGTAGAGTTCATAGCAGAGTGGACGCCAACTCCAGATGAAGAAATTCCGGAGACGAGCATCCCCGTCAAGGAGACAAGCAAAGAGTGACTGATGTATTTTGATGGTGCCTTCTCGCTGCAAGGAGCCGGTGCTGGCGTGCTGCTTATCGCACCCACCGGAGAGCACCTCAAGTACGTAGTCCAGATGCACTTTCCCAAGGAGCAAGCAACGAACAATACTGCAGAGTATGAGGGTTTGCTTGCCGGCCTCAGAATCGGGGCCGACCTTGGGATCAAGAAACTCATTGTAAGGGGTGACTCGCAGCTGGTCGTCCGCCAAGTGAACAAGAACTACCAGAGTCCGTTGATGGAAGCTTATGTTGATGAAGTGAGAAAGCTAGAAGCACACTTTGACGGCCTGCAAATGGAACACGTTCCGCGAGCTCAGAATGACATTGCTGATGGCCTGTCAAAGTGCGCTGCACTAAAGTTACCTGTGGAACCAGGGATCTTTGTGCTCAAGCTGACTCAACCATCCGTGACACCATCAACTGGGAAGAATAAGAAGAGGAAGTTGGTTTCTGGTGACTACTTTCCGGCAGAGCTTCCCGAAGCCGCCGCCAAGAAGGTCCCCAAGATCGACGCCAAGAGTGCTGAGGAGCAGTCTGCTCCGGCGAACCTCTTGGTTTGTTCCGTTGAAGCAGACGCTCCTGACAAGTTTTGCTCCGGCAAGCTTGCCGGGGAATATCACGCTCCGGCAGAGCCGCAGGTTCTTGCCGTAGAAGCGGATGTTCCCGCAGCAACAGATACACCTTTAGTCCTTGTTGTCGAGCCACAAGCTCCAGCATGGGCGCAGCAGATTGTCCATTTCCTTCAGACAGGAGAGCTTCCCGAAGAGCAAGAAGAAGCTGAAAGAGTAGCCCGGCAGTCAAGTATGTACAAGTTTGTCGACAACACACTGTACAGAATAAGACTCAACGGTGTGAAATTGAAGTGCATTCGCCAGGAAGATGGACAATAGCTGTTGGCAGAGATACATGGAGGCATATGTGGTCACCACATTGGCGCAAGAGCGCTTGTCGGCAAAGCATTCCGACAAGGCTTCTTCTGGCTGACAGTCCTCCAGGATGCAACTGCACAAGTAACCAAGTGTGAAGCGTGCCAGTTCCATTCCAAACAGATACACCAGCCAGCTCAAGCTCTCCAGACGATCCCTTTATCCTGGCCATTTTCGGTCTGGGGGCTCGACATCCTCGGCCCCTTCCCCCGAGCTGTCGGGGGCTTTGAGTTCTTGTACGTTGCAATCGACAAGTTCACAAAGTGGCCGGAAGTGGAACCAGTGAGGAAGGTGACAGCACAGTCAGCAGTCAAGTTCTTCAGGTCGATTGTTTGCCGTTTCGGGGTTCCTAACAGGATCATCACCGACAACGGCACGCAATTTACGAGCCGCACCTTCATGCAGTATGTCCAAGATCTTGGCGCCAAGGTCTGCTTCGCTTCTGTTGCTCACCCGAGAAGCAACGGTCAAGCGGAGATGGCAAATGCTGAAGTGCTGCGAGGCCTCAAGACCAGAACTTTCGACAAGCTGCACAATAGCGGAAGAAACTGGATCGAGGAGCTGCCGGTGGTTCTTTGGTCGATCAGGACGACGCCAAATCGAGCCACTGGCCAGACACCCTTTGCTCTAGTCTATGGAGCAGAGGCAGTTCTCCCCATGGAACTCGTTTACGGGTCACCTCGAGTGCTCGCTTATGATGAGCTCGAGCAAGAGCAGCTGCGACAAGATGACGCCCTGCTCCTTGAGGAAGACCGTCTCCAGGCTGTTGTGCGAGCCGCTCGCTACCAGCAAGCTTTGCATCGCTACCATAGCCGCAAAGTTAAAGCCAGGAGCTTCGAGGAAGGCGACCTTGTTCTTCGGCGTGTTCAGTCCGCCAAGAATTCCAACAAGTTGACGCCGAAGTGGGAAGGCCCTTATCGGGTGAAACGAGTCACTAGGCCCGACGCTGTCCGCCTTGAGACCGAAGATGGCATTCCGGTGAGCAACTCCTGGAACATTGAATATCTTCGTAAGTTTTACCCGTAAGGCGCGGTTGCTGGAAGCTTTTCCGGCAACCACCTTTTGTACAAGTCTTGCCGCTGTTGCATGTAATCCTTTGTACAAAGCCGGGCGCAGACCCCGTGCACCAGTAAAGCTCATGTGCCCCGCACATCTTGTCATTTTTTATGATATAATCCTTTTTCGCATATGTTATCTGACACTTTGTGCAGCACTAGACCCCGGTAAGCAATAACGAGCCCAAGGCTCCATATCATTACTTTATCTCTCTGTTTCTTTCTCAGAAGAAGGAAGGTTCCCTCGCCCACGAGGTCTACCGGGGGGGGAAGGAGAAGATAATGGTGTGGACCAGGCCGTTCAAGAAAGTTTCTCCTTGCTGGGAAGCAGACGACAAAAAAGCTAAGTTGCCAAAGCTTGAGCAATCTGTTTTTTAAGTTTTCGAGTTATTTTCCTTGAACGACCGTGCTTTGTATGGAAAACCTGTGCGCGGAGGAACCAACTCGTAGCTAGTTGCGCCTTTACTTTGTTTCGAGCCCGCTCAACAACTTAAGTGAGCTGCTAGCGCCCTTACTT
Organism: Triticum aestivum; assembly: GCF_018294505.1. NCBI lineage: Eukaryota > Viridiplantae > Streptophyta > Magnoliopsida > Poales > Poaceae > Triticum > Triticum aestivum. The sequence goes on from NC_057807.1 coordinate 193,937,566, forward strand.
TGCTTCGAGTCCGCTCAGCAACTTAAGTGAGCCGCCAGCGCCCTTACGTTGTTTCGAGTCCGCTCAACAACTTAAGTGAGCTGCAACTAGTTGCGACAAGGTTGCTTGTCGGTAGCGACCCCGCCAGCAGGCTGCTGAAGTTCCGCACTCGGCGCTCGCGGCAAGGGTACCTGCGCCGGCAAGTTTCCCTAGAAAGCGTAGGGCGGAACCATACAAAGCCAAGAGTCGAGTAAAGGAAGTAACACAGCAATTTTTTGCCTAAGATAGAGTTATATTACAAAAATAACTTGTCGCGCCTCTAATAAAGTGTTCCCGTGGCATGACTGGCAGCGACAAGAAAAGAAGAAAACGGACGGCCTAATCTATGCGACCGCCGTCAACCCTTTTGACCTCGTTCACCCTGTCCACAATGGTTGCGACGAGGGCCTTAAGTGCGTCAAGATCAGCGTCTGCCGGCAGCTTCTTGAGGACGTTGGTGAGGTTGAGGCCCGGATTGCGGAAGGCCACCTTCACCAGCACCTTCTCCGGAACTCCGGCACAAATCGAGCGTGACTCGTCGGCCAACTGCTTTGGGATCCGTTCCCGGAGTTGCTGGAGCGCCGCCGCCACGCCCTTGAAGAACAGAGTGAGCTTGGCGCTGGGTTGGAGGTTCTCGTCGGAGGAGTACCCGAAGCCTTCCACCCCCAATTGCACCAGCTCCTCTTCGATAACTGCAGCAAAGTCCATGAGGCCCTCCGTCCAGAGCTCCACAGTATCTCTGAGAAGATTCTGGGTTTCGGCGGCCCTCGCTAGCAGCGCCTCGTTGGCCTCTATGTCCTTCTTCAAGTCTGCCTCCCGTTTCCTGGCACTGTCCAACGTCTCCGTCAAGGTGGCCAGCTTCAGCGTCAGATCAGCGTTGGAATCCTTGGCGGCGCTCAATTCCTTGCCCCTCTCGGCGAGTCGGCCCTGCAGCTCACCGTGGGCAAGGGCGTCCTTCTCGCGCTCTAGCTTGAGGGCGGCAAGCTCTTCGCCACCAACCTTCAGATCAGTTTCTAGCTGCACCACCTTTGCCTCCAATTCTTTCTTGTCGGCCTCGGCAGCCGCAGCCGTATCCTTTGCCTCTTGGAGCGTCCCGCCAAGTGCCCGCTCGCGCGCGGCAAGCTCCTCTTCGTGGCTGTCAAGGTTCACTTTCCGCTAAGTCAGCTCGCCTTCTCGCACATACAGCTTCTCGCCGGTGAGCCGCTGCTGCTCTTCAGCTTCAGCCTTCTCGAGGAGGAAGGCCTTCCGCTCCTCAGCAAGCTGCTCCCGCTCCTCCGCCAAGGCTCGGAGAGTTTCTTGGCGAAGACCCCGGAGCTCCTCCGCACGCTTCTCTATGTCTACACTCGCCCTCGCGGCAAGCGCTTCCTGGGACTCCAACTTGACTTGACGGGCGCGGTAGAGCGCCAGCAGCCTCCGCAGCAGCCGCTCCTCCTCGGGCTCTTCACTGCTGCTTCCCGGCGTGTCGACGATCGACAACCCGGCGGAGGCAAGCACCTCCCCATCCAGAGCTTCTCCTTCCATCGGTGCCCTGGAGCTCGATGCCCAGGGGAGCTTGATGAAGATGCCCTCGCCAGCCTTCAGATAGGCGCCGGGCTGGGGCTCCTCGGAGCCTGACGCAGCGGCAGCGGCGGAGGGATCGGTGGTCGGTGCAGCGCCTGGCGCTCCTACGGCCTCAGGGCCGTCAGTGCGATCGCCAGATCCCCTGCCAGCTTCTTCGGCAGCAGTCTTGGCGGCCTCTTCGCCGGCGGGCACGTCAGCGCCGGCTCCTTCTTCGGTGGCCGCGGCATCATCAGTATTGCCGCGCGCGTCCTCCTCGCCGCCCGCCTCAGTCTCCATCGGGTCCATGGAGGGTGGGTCTGACGACCAAAGAAGAAGGAGAAATCAAACAAGTGTTCGAGAAGAGAAATCAGCAGAAGACTACAAGGAAAGTTTCGGGCAAGAAGGGCTACCTGTGCTAGGATCTGCCGTCGTGACCTCCACCACCGGCGGATCGTTAGCGTTGTCCCTTGCCGGAGACTCCTCCCTTGCCGGAGGCTCCTCCCTTACCGGAGGATGCTCCCTTGCCAGGGAGTCCGCCCTTGGCGGCGTAGTCGAAGCAGACGACGAGTCGGAGGAGATCACCATGCCCTCCTGATCAAGCTGTTCTGCTCCTGCACAAACAAACTAGTGATCAGGTGTCAACAAAGGAAAAGAGCAACCACGCGCACCCAGAAGCAGAAAGTAAACAATATGCTTACGCTGGGGGCTGCTCTGCGAAGTGATGGCCGGATCTGGCAGGGTGGTCTCGGGCGCGCCTCCTGTCGTCGCAGTAGGCTCGTCCTCAATGACCACCACCTGAGCCTTGGCCCTCTTCGCCGCCCTCTGGGCCAGAGTCCTGGAAAGAAGAGCTCAGGGTGGATCAGATCCGATGCGAGACAAGATCAGCAAGTTGAGGAACTACAAGAACAAGCAAGGGAATCTTACTCTTCTTCTTCTTCCTCCTCGTCGGAGCTGAGCGCGGAGAGGTCGAAGTTCGGCCCACTTCTGGCGCGACGAGGTGGAGGGGTGGGATCCCTTGGTCGCTTGGCAGGGACTGCGGCGCCAGCCCGAGATGACCCCGCCCCAGTTGCCACTGCGGCGGGAGGCGCACCTGCGGCAACCATACTTGCCGCGGCGGAGCGCGTCGCGCGGCGCTGCGGCTGTTGACCAGCTTGCCCCCCTGCTGCGTCCCTGACCCTGCGGAGGCGCCTTCTCGGCTGCACTGGGGGCTGCGTTCCGGGCCCTGTTTCCGGCAAGCTCCCCGGAGATGACGGGCCGCTCGCACCCTCGGCGAGCTCACTCAACTCGGCGTCGGGCGCGGCAAGCTCTTCTTCGTCTTCGGGCCACTCCCGCTCAGCAAGACTCATCGCCGATGCCACGTCCGCTTCCTCCACCGTGAACCCAAATTCACCAGCGGCTGCGGCTGCCGCCGCCTCTTCCGCCCTGGTGGCGATGCGCTCCATCTCTCGATCAGTGGTGTCGCGGGTGGGGAGTTTCTTCTCGTCAGCATTGACCGCCACCTCCACTAGGCTGTCGAAGAACTGCTGCACGACGTCGCCGGCGGGCTCTTGCCAAGTTGGAGCGATCCCGTGCGAATCACACAATGGCATCATTGCATAGATGCGGTCGCGTGAGGAGTTGTTACACAGAGGCACGACGCCTGCCGGCGACCTGAACCACTCGGGATGCTGCGGGTCGTGCTTGAATATTTCCTTAAGTATCCCGTCCAATTCTATGACGGTGAAATTGAAGTTGAGGCCTGGGCGCAACCTCATGATGTCCGCCGGGCCTCCAAATTCCCAGGCGGGTCCCCTTTCGCCTGCAGAGGGGCAATGCGGCGGCAGAGGAAATCTGCGCCGACAGCTCCTACAGTCAATCCGGCAAGCCTGAGGCGCAAGATCCGGGTGGTGGCGATCGTCAACTTGTCATCGTCCGCGGACAGGGCGCTCCAATCATTGCCTCGCACTGCTGGGGCTTGGCGCAGGGCGGTGAACGGCTGCGGGCTCTCTTCTACAACCCAGCACCAATCTGCTCTCCACTCGTCCCACTTGCTGCAGAGCTCCCCCTCCAGATAGGTCTCCTTGTTGCCGGCCCGCGAGACCCAGGCGATCCCGCCGGCGAGAGGTTCCCCTCTCTCGACACGAGGCATAAAGAAATGGCGGAAGAGAGCTACGTTGGGGTGGACTCCGACAAAGTTCTCGCATAGATGGGCGAAAACTGCCATGGTCAGAACGGCGTTGGGGGTAAAATCAAGGAGGTGGAGCCCGTAGGTGTTCATGATATCACAGAAGAAATCAGAGAATGGCGGGCAGAGCCCGCAGTAGAAGAACACGGCGAAGAAAGGATATCCGCCAACTGGAGCTGCTTGCGAGGCGACGGCGGAGAGTACCTTCGTGCGCGGATGCGCCCGCATCTCCGTCGACCAGAAGAGATAGTACCACTCCCTCAGATCCTTTGCGGAGAGCTCGGGGAGGAAGGTGGCCCGCTCTTTCCGCAGCGCCTCAAGCCGCTGCGCTTCGGTCGACTTCACAGCTTTCGCAGCCTTCCCCTTTCCGGGCTTCGGAGCCATGGTGAAGGCGGTGGGGGGAAATTGACGGCGCTGGTAGTAGCGGCGACGACGGGAGCGGAGCGCTGCTCTCTTTCGACTTTGGAAGCGGAGGAGGGCGGCGGAGGTTTCTGAGATTGCAACAGCGAATGACGAAGATGGAGGAGATGCCCCTGTTTCCTCTGCTTATAAAGAGGGACGGGGCGGACGTTTCGGCCTTCCAAATAGACAACCTCCCCCGATCTCACCCAGGACACCGCGTTTGACGCGTGTCGTTCTGGGCGTGCGTGGTGGGAGAGGAGAGATATGCGGCGTGACCTAGGCCGCGCGTGCCCGTGCACTGTTTTGGGCCTGGCCCAACAGCGCTCGGCACCGTGTATGGCCCAGGCCCGGGGGCTCCTGTCGGTGTACTAGAGTAGGGGTACCCTAGTACCCCGAACTTGTGCACGGGCAGTCGCAGCATCCCGCGGCAAGGCTTGCCAGGTGACCGCCAAGACCCTCCGTGGCTCCCTTGAAGACCATTCAAGAACAAAGTACTCAAACCAAGGCCCCGGCAAGAAGAGTTTGCCGGGAAGGCCAACCCAGGCCCCGGCAAGAGGAGCTTGCCGGGAAGAGACAAGACCCCGGCAAGAGGAGCTTGCCGGGAAGGCCAACCCAGGCCCCGGCAAGAGGAGCTTGCCGGGAAGGCCACTCAAGGCATACCAAGGAAGCTTGCCGTCACGCGTCCTGCGGCCCGGCAAGGCCCGGCGAGCGACAAGCTCCCAAACACGACAAGATGACGACCGCGGCAAGGAGCTTGCCGCGGGAAACCCCCACTTCGTGCCTGCGCTCCAGCACACCTGCTAACGTGTCGCTCTAGGACTCTCCCAAACACACGTGCCAGGAGGCTGTGCAGCTAGGGGTGCGAGGTGGCAAGCGGAGATGAAGAGAAGGCCATCGTGGCAAACGGTGGCGCTCCTAACGGTCACTTTTTGCACTGTTTAAGCAACTCAGACAGGCATTTAATGCCCTTGTCCCCTGCCGTCAGAGTTAGGTAGGGTGCACTGTATCCACACTAGCGGTAGCTGCACCTACCGCATCCTTTTCCATTTTTACCCTTCTTGTCTACGTTGCCCCCTGTCGGTGACCCCTTGAGAGTATAAAAGGAGGCCCAGGCGCAACGTAGAAAGGGTTCAGCTAGTTCGGCCAGTTCGGCTCATTCAACACCAGAAACACTCTCACGCTCAGTCTGGCAGCGTCCGTCGCTCCTGAGCAAGAATTCAATACACACAAACAAGCAGCAGTAGGGTTTTACGCATCCGTGCGGCCCGAAGCTGGGTAAAAACCGCTCGCGTGTACCGCCTCGATCCGCTCTTTGTGCGACCTCCGCCCCCGCCGAACCGAAAGGGGCCCTGTCCCCATAGGTGTTGGTGGAATCAGCCTCCCCGACACCCAAGGTGGGCACAACCGACCTGGGCGCACCAGGCAAGCCTGGCGCGCCCTGGTGTATCATGCCCACGAGGGTCACTTTCCTGGAAGTTTCTTATTTTCCTAATTTTCTAAATATTCCAAAACTGACAAAAAAAATATTTTTTTACGGATTTTTCGGAGTCCGTTTACTTACCGTATCACGCACCTCCTTGTTTTCACGATTCTGGAGTGTTCCAGAATGACTCCTTTATGTGTTCTTCTGGTGTCAAAGTTTCGATAACATTACTTTCAACATTAATAGGCGTACTTGAGATATAGTGTTTTATTCGTTTCCCATTGACAACCTTCGGGTTAGTCCCTTCGGCATTATTTATTTTCATAGGTCCGGAATGATAGACCTCCTCGATGACATCGGGTCCTTCCCATTTTGAGAGGAGTTTTCCTGCAAAGAATCTGAAATGAGAGTTGCACAAAAGAACATATTCTCCTACTTTGAACTCATGCTTTTGAATTCTTTTGCCATGCCATCTTTTAACCTTTTCTTTGAATAACTTAGCATTTTCATAAGCCTCGGTTCTCCATTCATCTAATGAGCTAATATCAAATAACCTCTATTACCCAGCAAGTTTGAAATCATATTTGAGTTCTTTTATTGCCCAAAATGCTTTATGTTCTAACTCAAGAGGTAAATGACAAGATTTTCCATAAACCATTTTATATGGAGACATACCCATAGGATTTTTGTAAGCTATTCTATAAGCCCAAAGTGCATCATCTAATTTCTTAGACCAATTCTTCCGGGACCTATTCACAGTCTTTTGTAAGATTAGTTTTATTTCTCTGTTGCTATGTTCAACTTGACCACTAGACTAAGGATGATAAGGTGAAGCAATTTAATGATTAACATCATACTTAGCAAGCATATTACAGAAAGCACCATGAATAAAATATGAACCACCATCAGTCATTAAATATCTAGGGACTCCAAACCTTGGAAAAATAACTTATTTAAGCATTTTAATAGAGGTGTTGTGATCGGCACTACTGGTTGGAATAGCTTCTACACATTTAGTAACACAATCAACAACAACCAAAATATGTGTATACCCATTAGAGGAAGGAAAAGGTCCCATAAAGTCAAATCCCCAAACATCAAATGGTTCAACAACAAGTGAATAATTCATAGGCATTTCTTGACGCTTACCGATATTACCTATTCTTTGGCATTCATCACATGATGAGACAAACTTACGGGCATCCTTGAAGAGAGTAGGCCAATAAAAACCAGATTGCAATACCTCATGAGCGGTTCTGTCTCTTGCGTGATATCCTCCATAGGCTTCAGAGCGACATTTCCATAAGATTTGTTCCTATTCATGCTCAGGTACACAACATCTAATAATACCATCTACCCCTTCTTTATAAAGATGTGGGTCATCCCAAAAGTAATGTCTTAAATCATAGAAGATTTTTTTCTTTTGTTGGTATGCGAAGCTAGGTTGTATGTATTTAGCAACAATATAATTAGCATAGTCAGCATACCAAGGTGTACTATGAGAAACATTTATAGTAGCTAGTTATTCATCAGGGAAGCTATCATTAATAGGCTGTGGGTCATCAAGAATATTTTGAAGTCTAGACAAGTTATCAGCTACGGGGTTCTTTGCTCCTTTCCTATCAGTAATATGCAAATCAAATTCTTGTAGCAGAGGAACCGACCTAATGAGTCTAGGTTTAGAATCTTTATTCTCCATAAGATATTTTATAGCAGCATGATCGGTGTAAATAATTACTTTAGAATCAACAATGTAGGATCTGAATTTATCACAAGCAAACACCACTGCTAAGAATTCTTTTTCAGTAGTAGCATAGTTTCGTTGAGCACTGTCTAGAGTTTTACTAGCATAATGAATAACATTTAGTTTTTTTATCAACTCTTTGTCCTACAACAGCACCAACAACATAATCACTAGCATCACACATAATCTCAAAAGGCAAATTCCAATCAGGTGGTTGAACAACAGGTGCAGTAATTAAGGCTTTCTTTAGTGTTTCAAAGGCTTCCAGACAATCATCATCAAACACAAAGGGAATATCCTTTTGCAAAAGATTAGTAAGAGGCCTAGAAATTTTAGAAAAGTCTTTGATAAACCTCCTATAGAAACCAGCATGACCAAGGAAACTACGAATACCTTTAATATATTTAGGACATGGCATTATCTCAATTGCATCAACCTTGGCTTTGTCCACCTCAATGCCTCTTTCAGAAATTTTGTAGCCCAAGACAATACCTTCATTAACCATAAACTAGCACTTCTCCCAATTCAAGACAAGATTTGTTTGTTCACATCTCTGCAAAACACGATCAAGATTGCTTAAACAATCATCAAAAGACTTCCCATAAACAGAAAAGTCATCCATGAAAACCTCAACAATCTTTTCACAAAAATCAGAGAATATAGCAGTCATACATCTTTGAAAGGTAGCAGGTGCATTACATAAACCGAAAGGCACACCTCTATAAGCAAATGTTCCAAAAGGACAAGTAAATGTGGTCTTTTCTTGATCAGATTGTAAAACAGGTATTTGTGAAAAGCCAGAGTATCCATCAAGGAAGCAAAAATGTGTGTGCTTAGATAGTCTTTCTAACATTTGATCAATAAAAGGCAGAGGGTAATGATCTTTTCTAGTAGCTTCATTTAATTCTCTATAATCAATTACCATTCTATAGCCTGTGACAATTCTTTGTGGAATAAGCTCATTCTTATCATTAGGAACAACAGTAATACCTCCCTTCTTAGGGACATAGTGAACAGGACTTACCCATCTAATATCAGCTATGGGATATATTGTACCTGCTTCCAGAAGTTTCAATATTTCTGTTCTTACCACTTCTTTCATTTTCGGATTTAACCGGCGTTGGTGATCAACAACGGGTTTAGCACCAGGTTCCATATGAATCTTGTGCTGACATGGAGTGGGACTAATGCCCTTAAGATCATCAAGAGTATATCCAATAGCTGCCACGTGCTTCCTTAGAACTTTCAATAATCTTTCTTCTTCATGTTCTCATAGGTTAGCACTAATAATAATAGGATATGTCTTCTTTTCATCAAGATAAGCATATTTCAGAGTGTCTGGCAATTGCTTTAATTCAAACACATGATCACATTTAGGTGGAGGAGGACCTCCTAGGGTTTTAATAGGCAAATTGTGTTTATGTAGAGGTTGTTGTTCGTAAAATATTCTATCTATTTCATTTCTTCCACGCATATGCAAATCATTTTCATGGTCTAACAAGTATTGTTCCAAAGGATCAGTAGGAGGCACAGCAATAGAAGCAAGGCCAATAATTTCATCCTTACTAGGCAAATCTTTCTTATGAGGTTGTTTACTAAACTTGGAGAAATTAAACACATGAGATTCATCACCAAAGCTAACACCGGCAGTTTGTTTCTTACAATCTATTTTAGCATTGACGGTGTTCAAGAAAGGTCTACCAAATATAATGGGACAAAATTCATCTTGTGGGTTGGTAAGAACAATAAAATCAGTAGGATATTTTATCTTCCCACACAAGACTTCAACATCTCTAAGAATCCCAATTGGTGATATAGTATCTCTATTAGCAAGTTTAATAGTAACATCTATGTTTTCTATTTCAGCAGGAGCTATTTCATCTCTAATTTCTTCATATAAGGAGTGGGGAATAGCACTCATACTAGCACCTACGTCACATAACCCATGATAACAGCGATCTCCTATGTTAACTGATACAACAGGCATGCCAACAACTGGTCTATGTTTATCTTTTCCTTCAGGTTTAGCAATTCTAGAAGCTTCATCGCAGAAGTAAATAACATGCCCATCAATATTATCAACTAAGAGATATTTAACCATAGCAACACTAGGTTCAACTTTGATTTGTTCAGAAGGTTTGAATGTTCTAACACAACTTTTGTTAACCACAGTTGAAGCTTTAGCATGTTCCTTCATCCTAACAGGAAAAGGTGTTTTTTCAATATAAGCAGTGGGAACAACTGGATCAACATTGTAAATGATAGCTCTTCTTTATCTTTTACCAATTCTTTAACTTCCTCTTTAATTGGTGGGAGGTACTTAAACCACTTATCCTTAGGGAGATCAACATGAGTAGCAAAAGATTCACAAAAGGAAGCTACTATCTTAGAGTCAAGTCCACATTTAGTGCTAAACTTTAGAAAAGCATCGGTATTCATAAAAGATTTAACACAATCAAACTTAGGTTCAATAGCTGACTCTTTACCTTCGTCGGGTTCCCAATCTTCAGAGTTGCATTTAATTTTTTCTCAAAGATCCCACCAGAATTCAATAGTCTTCTTCATAAAAGAACCAGTACAAGAAGTATCGAGCATGGATTGATCATTACGAGAAAGCCGAGCATAAAAATTCTGGATAATAATTTCTCTCGAGAGCTCATGATTGGGGCATGAATATAACATTGACTTAAGCCTCCCCCAAGCTAGAGCGATACTTTCTCCTTCACGAGGCCAAAAATTATATATATAATTCCGATCATGATGAACTAGATGCATAGGATAAAATTTCTGATGAAATTCCAATTTCAAACGGTTCCAGTCCCAAGATCCAATATCATCGCATAGCCTATACCATGTCAATGCTTTCCCCTTCAAAGATAATAGGAAAACCTTCTTCTTAGTTTCATCTCCGGGCAAACCTGCAAGCTTAAATAATCCACAAATTTCATCCACATATATCAAGTGCATATCAGGATGTTCGGTTCCATCTCCTCCATAAAGATTAGCTAGCGGTTGTTCTAACATACCCGAATGAATTTCATATTAAATATTTTCAGTAGGTGCAGTAGGTTGAGGGGTAACTAATTGTCATTCCGGTCGAGGTGAAGATACCCCGAACAAACCCCTCAAAGGATTGTTTTCCATAGTAGCAAGTGACAATAAATTTCAGCACGTAGTAATAATGTTTCCTTACCAATTTCCATTACCAAGAGCGCTTCACTCCCCGGCAATGGCGCCAGAAAATTGCCTTGATGACCCACAAGTGCATGGGGTCAATTGTAGCTCTTCTCGATAAGTAAGAGTGTCAAACCCAACGAGGAGCAGAAGGAAATGACAAGTGGTTTTCAGCAAGGTAATTTCTGCAAGTGCTAAAATTGTAAGTAGCGGTGTAGTTTGGTAGCAAGATAATTTGTAACGAACAAGTAACAAAAGTAGTAACAAAAGTGCAGCAAGGTAGACCAATCCTTTTGAGGCAAAGTGTATGCAAAACCGGTTTCTTATGATAAGCAAAGTGTTCTTGAGGGTACACGGGAATTTCATCTAGACACTTTCATCATGTTGGCTTAATTCATGTTCAGTAATTTGATAATTTGATATGTGGGAGGACCGGTGCTTGGGTGCTGTTCTTACTTGAACAAACCTCCTACTTATGATTAACCCTATCGCAAGCAGCCGCAACTACGAAAAGTATTAAGAATAAATTGTAACCATAGCATTAAACTTTTGGATCCAATCGGTCCCTTATGGAATAGTGCATAAACTGGGGTTTAAGCTTCTGTCACTCTTGCAGCCCACCATCTAATAACTACTCCTTAGTGCATTCCCTGAGGCCCAAATATGGTGAAGTGTCATGTAGCCGACGTACACATGACACCACTAAGAGAATGGCAACATACATACCATCAAAATATCGAACACATATCAAGTTCACAAGATTACTTGCAACATGATTTCTCCCGTGACCTCAAGAACGAAAGTAACTACTCACAAATGATAAACATGCTCAAGATCAGAGGGTATTGAATAGCATAATGGATCTGAACATATAATCTTCCACCAAATAAACCATATAGTAATCAACTACAAGATGTAATCAACACTACTAGTCACCCACGGGCACCAATCTATAGTTTTGGTACAAAGATTGAACACAAGAGATGAACTAGGGTTTGACAGGAGTTGGTGCTGTGAAAATGTTGATGAAGATAACCCTCCCCAAGATGGCAGAGTTGTTGGTGATGATGATGATGATAATTTCCCCCCTCCGAGAGGTAAGTTCCCCCGGCGGAATCACTTCACTGGTGGGCAAAAGTGCTCTTGCCCAAGTTCCACCTTGAGGCAGCGGCGCTTCGTCCCGAATGTCCTCTTCTTATTTTTTTCTAGGTCAAAATGACTTATATACCAGAAGATGGGCACCGGAGGTGGGTCGAGGAGGGCAGCACCCACTAGGGCGCGCCTGGGCCTCCTGGCAAGCCCAGGTGGGTTGTGCCCACCTGGTGGCCCTCCTCTGGTACTTATTTTCTCCAATATTCCTTAAATATTCCAACAAAAATCCTCGGGGAGTTTCAGCTCATTTGGAGTTGTGTAGAATAGGTAGCTTGACGTAGCTTTTTCAAGTCCAGATTTCCAGCTGCCAGAATTCTCCCCCTTGGTGCATACCTTGCATATTATGAGAGAAAAGGCATTAGAATTGCTCCAAAAAGCATTATTATACAATAAAACAACATAAATAACACTAGGAAAACATGATGCAAAATGGACGTATCAGAGTCGGCCACAGAAAGCGAGGATAAACCAAGGGTATCATGCCAGCTTTACTAAAGCAAGACTCGAGCCTTGAAAGCCATTCTTATGTCGAGCCTCAAAAGCCGGCATTTTTATACTCTGTTATCATACACATCCATCATAATACAATGCATCATATATGCATATATATGTTTGTTTATGTTGCAGGAGCCGGTTTTCAAACAAGGTTACATTGTGACTCTGCAGGAATAAACAAATCTTTGATGGCCAACATGGTCGGGTTTTCATCATGGTTATCTTAACCGGTGATAATTAATTGAGGTTTCCAAAGCCGTTTCAAAGAGATGGTTGTTATCCCCTCATCCAAAAATACCAAATTACAACAAGAAGCACGGTTCAACATTGATATGCAAAGCATTCAACAAACATCATCCAGACGGTGGATATGATTTTATTCTACAATGGAAGGCATAGTCCCTAGTCGTTGCAGGCACACGACCCGACACTTGGGGCTACATTATTAAAATCAAGGTTACATCAAGTATGCAAGTCCCATGTCACTGCTACAAGCATGCACCACGACACTTGGGGGTTAATGCATAGTCATTTTAACTCGTCTCATTAAAGACCCGACCTATCACATAGTGATGAGCCAGCCCTTGGGGCTACCAATTGCTCCCGTAAAAAAATCAAAGTACAGAAGCCTTAATCCTTATATCAAAAGTGACCCGAAGCTTGGGGGCTACATCATATGATGTTATTTTCAAAGGAGTACATGTAAGTCCCAGGCCGTTGCAGGCAAGACAACCTGGTACTTGGGGGTTATAGCATTCAGTTGTTTACCAATTGAAGACCTGGCCCATCACATACTGATGAGCCGACCCTTGGGGGATGCACATGTGAAGTGCAAAAACATTTAGTTCATAATTGAAGACTCGGATGAACAGCTCGGATTTTTCCAAAGTTGCAATGTTTACATTTAAGCAAGTCTTAAGGTATCACTTTTTTCTACTATCAAAGACATGGGGGGTACAAGTTATCTCCTCCAAGCTATTCAGACAAGTGAGCTCAACATCGTACGAATTTATTTTTCATCAAAAGTCTGAAGCATTAAAGATGGCACAACATAACACAAACTTTCTTTTTACCAAGCCAAGGCATTTGAAGACAATTCAAAAATATCATAAGTGTTATTTATTCTACATGGAAGTAGCATCAGCATGTTAAATTGACAAACACTCGAACTTTTCAAGAACTTATCAATTGACTAAAACTGGTCTTTTCGAGTGAGCCAGTCCTTTACATATTCTTATTTCAGGAGCTTACTTTAATAAATTCAAAGCTAACCTGGGGGCTAATGTTGGGGATATCCCCCATGACCAATACCTGGCTTATGAGGATAAGTCATCTCTGAGGCTTAAGTCATCTCTGGACTTAAGCCGCCCTAATGTTAATTCATCTTTGGGCTTAAGCCGCACTGAGACATCAGTCATCTCTGGGCCTAGGCCGCCCTGAGGCTTAAGTCATCTCTGGGCTCGCCCTGAGCCTTAAGTCATCTCTGGGCTTAAGCCGCCCCGAGCCTTAAGTCATCTTTGGGCTTAAGACGCCCTGACGTTAAGTCATCTCTGGGCTTAAGCCGCCATGAGACTTAAGTCATCTCTGGGCTTAAGCCATCATGAGGCTTAAGTCATCTCTGGGCTTAACCGGCCCTGACATTAAGTCATATCTAGACTTAAGCCGCCCTGACGTTAAGTCATCTCTGGGCTTAAGACGCCCTGAGACTTAATTCATCTTTGGGCTTAAGCCGCCCTGAGGCTTAAGTCATCTCTGGGCTCAAGCCGCCTGATAACCCACAAGTATAGGGGATCGCAACAGTTTTCGAGGGTAGAGTATTCAACCCAAATTTATAGATTCAACACAAGGGGAGCCAAACAACATTTGCAAGTATTAGCAGCTGAGTTGTCAATTCAACCACACTTGGAGATTAACTATCTGCAGCAAAGTTATCATAGCAAAGTAGTATGATACTTTTGATAGTAGTAGCAACAACAATAGTAACGGTAACACTGATAGCAATAGTTTTGTAACTGTAATACTAGCAGTAGCAGCAGTAGTAACTTAGCAAGAACAATATGTAGGAAAATCGTAGGTATTGGATCGGCAATCCGTTGGATGATATTCATCATGAGATAGTCATAACCTAGGGCGATACAGCGCTAGCTCCAGTTCATCAATATAATAGGCATGTATTTCGTAAATAGTCATACGTGCTTATGGAAAGAACTTGCATGACATCTTTTGTCCTACACTCCCATGGCAGAGGGGTCCTATTGTAAACTAGGGGATATTAAGGCCTGCTTTTAATGGAGAACCGGAACAAAGCATTAGCACCCGGTGGATACATGAACTCCTCAAACTACGGTCATCACCGGGAGTGGTCCCGACTATTGTCACTCCGGGGTTGCCAGATCATAACACCTAGTAGGTCACTATAACTTGCAAGATCGGATCTAGAACATGGATATAATGGTGATAACATAAACGGTTTAGATCTGAAATCATGGCACCCGGGCCCAAAGTTACAAACATTAAGCATGGCAAAGTCATAGCAACATCAATCTCAGAACATAATGGATACTAGGGATCAAGCCCTAACAAAACTAACTCGATTACATGATGAATCTCATCCAACTCCTCACCGACCAGCGAGCCTACGAAGGAATTACTCACTCCCGGTGGGGAGCATCATGGAATTGGCGATGGAGAAAGGTTGGTGATGACGAAGATCGAAGATCCCCCTCTCTGGAGCCCCAAATGGACTCCAGATCTGGCCTCTCAATGAAGAACAGGGGATGGCAGCGGCTCCGTCTCGTGAAATGCGATAATTCTTTCTCCCTCATTTTTTTCTGGAAAAATATGATTTTATAGCGTCGGTTTCAGGGTCTGGGGGGCCACCATGTGGGGACAACCCACCTAGGCGCGCCTGGAGGGGGTGGCACCCCCTGGTGGGTTGTGCCCACCCAAGTGCCCCCCTCCGGTGGTTCTTGGCTCCAAAAATTATCTTTTATTGTATAAAAAATCCTAACAAAGTTTTGTTCCATTCCGAGAACATCTATTTCTGCACAAAAACAACAATATGGTAGTTCTACTGAAAATAACGTCAGTTCGGGTTAGTTTCATTCAAATCATGCAAATTAGAGTAAAAACAAGAGGAAAAGCGTTAGGAAAATTAGATACGACACAGACTTATCAACTCCCCCAAGCTTAAACCTTTGCTTGTCCTCAAGCAATTTAGTTGATAAACTGAAAGTGAAAAAAAAACTTTTACAAACTCTTTTGCTCTTGTTTCCATAAATAAGCTTAAGCAACACCCAGGTTTTCAAGAAAGATTATAACTAACCATGTCGACAATAACTCTTAAAAATTATATTAACTCATATCAATGACATAATCAACTAGCAAGCAATAATAAGACATCTCAAACAGCAACATGTTGTCAAAACAACCTTGAAACAATATGACAATAGTGGTATCTCGCTAGCTCTTTCTGACACTGCAAAACATAAATGCAGAGCACCTCCAAAGTTCAAGCAGCGACTAAACATTGTAATTCATGGTAGAAAAGATCCAGTCATGATGCACCCAACATTAGCAACACACAATGCATCAGCATGACAGCAGTGTCTCAGGTTCTGGCGCTTATTGGAGAAGGTGATGACACAACATAAAAGTAAATAGATAGTCCCTTCATAGAGGGAAGCAGTGATTTGTAGAGGTGCTAGAGCTCAAGTTTTAAAACAGAGGTAAATGAAATTTTGAGACATGCACCCTTCTTGTTTACTTCCTGACCATCAGCTATCAATATCTTCCATGCTAAACACATTAGTAGCGGTTCCCAAGCGATAAAGTAAAGGTTATTCCTCCACAGGAGTTTTTGTTTGATTATTTATAGGTTCTTTTTGCAATTGGGACAGGGAATCCCTATCACCGCGCCTTTCTCGTGCAATGGTGAGTGAATAAACACTCATCCTGAGAATAACCCGCTTAGCATGGAAGATACCAACTACCTCTCGTCGCTCTATGAACAATCCAGGCACACACAAAAGATATTTATATGAAGTTTTTATATGTGGCACATGCAAATTTACTTAGGACAACAGGGTAATAACGCATATAGGCAGGTATGGTGGACTCATCTGGAATAACTTGGGTTTCAGGTTTTTGATGCACAAGCAGAATTCCCACTTAGTGCGGGCGAAGGCTAGCAAATAGGTTGAGAAGCGGCCAGCTAGAGAGCAACAACGTTCATGAACATGCATTTTGCATAAGTAACATTGAATACTAGCATGAATAGGATATGAACAACATGAAAATAAATATCATAGAGGCTATGTTGGTTTTGATTCAACTACATGCATGGACATGTGCCAAGTCAAGCCACTCAAACATTCTGAGGAGGATACCATATCACCATACTACATGACAATCATTTTAACACAATGTTGACATCCAAGATAAATCATTATCCTCTCCTAGCTACTTATGCATGGCATGAGAAACTATAATCTCTAATTGTCATTGCAAACATGTTTGATCATAATAGGGTGAATCGTGGATACTAGGTTAAACATATTTACAAAAACATAACAAGTCGATTTCATAACCGTTTCTCTCTGCCATGGCCAGTTCAGCGAATATCGTCATTATTGCCTTTCACTTGCACGAGCGAACAATTTGAAAATAATAATAGTGCGAGAGTGTCATGGACTAAGCTAGAATCTGCAAACGTTTTATTCAAAAGGAGAAGACAAGGTAATATGGACTCTTTGTCAGATCAACAATAATGCATATGAGAGACACTCACCATTTGCATCGTTGGTCTTCTCCTCGGTATGACTCAATAAAAAGAAAATAAATTCAGAGAAACACACTGAAATATTTTTGGAGTTTTTTTTTTCATAAACAAGCAAATAAAAATGGAAAAGCAAAAACGAGAAAAACTATTTACAAGGGAAAGCTCCCAACAAGTAAAAGAAGAACAAAGAAATCTTTTGGTTTTTCTAGTGATACAACAATTTAAACTTGGAAGAAAAATGAAAAATAAGCAAGAAATATGTTTTTGGATTTTCTCAAAGTTTTTCAAACACACAAGAAGAAAATAAGAAAATAAATCTAGCATGGATAATATAATGAAAAAGTATGGATACCGACAACTGTAATGAAATGTGTGAACATGAAAGTAATGTTGGTGGAAATATGTACTCCCTCAAGCTTAGGATTTTGGCCTAACTTGGTCTAAGGCCACTGATAAAAGCCATGAGGTCCTATGTTGAAGTGCTGGGGAGTGGGCACCTGAGGGTCCCACTGCTATGTCTCCTCCTGTGCCGCAGCCAGGTTGTTCCGGTAGGCGACAATGTCCTTAGGCATAATCCTATATCCGCCCCTGGCAATAGGATCAAACAAAGCAGGTGCAGGGAATGGAATAATATCATGAGTGTTCTCACTAAAAACTAAGTTATAAGGGATAGGAATACTAGGGTAATCGTCAGCAATAAAGTGGTGGTGTTCCATAGCCGCATGATCTAGGTAAACCTTGGGCAAAGGATAATCATGCTGGCGTATCTAAACATTAAAGTGATTCGCTAAGCGAGTAGCATAAATACCACCATGTATTTTACCCTTGGATTAGTTAAGGTGAGGCGACGTGCCACAATAGCTCCCAAGCTATAAGTGTTGTTGCCATAAAGTGCATGATGTAAAACAGCAAAGTCTGGACCACGAAGTGCACCTACCTTCTCTCTAGCAAGTACGCATCTTGCAATAAATAGAGCAAACTAATGTACAGTAGGAAAATGCAAGCTAGTAGCGGTGACACCCGATACACCTCTCACATCCCCCACTGTCAAAGTACGGTAAAAACCATCAAACTCTGCGGGCCTAGGATCAGCTAAAGTACCATCAGAAGGAAGCATGCATATGTCACAAAAGTGAGTAAGCGGTATCTGATGGGTTTCAACATATAAATTAAACTGAACCTTAGGGGGACTATTCATAGAATGGAAATGAAAATTTTGCACAAAGGAATTTGTGAGGATATGATACTGTTTGCATTCAGCTGCTATGAAGTCGGTGAGGCCGGCATTAGCAATGTATTGTGCAAACTCTTGAAGGATTTCAGCCCCTTCCATGAACGGGTTATGCAGCTATTCGCACGGTCGTAACTCCGCCAATCTTCGGGTATGGAGATCACTGTCAGATGACTCCCCAATAACTCCCTTGGAGTTCTTCTTGGAAGCAAACTTCCTAAAGATGCTCATCTTTTTCCTATGAACAAAATACTGAAATTTTTAGTCCACAAAATTTTTCTCAACAAAACTTCACAAGAGTGTAAGCAAATATTCATAGGGATGTATAGAGGCCATAGCAAGCATTCGAATAACTTAGAACTCTAAGAATTCAACATGCAAGCTCATCTACAACAGCAACAAGAGTAGCTAATTATTCAAAATATAAACCACTAAAGCAAAAACTAATTGGACTAATGGAGGAGTCACGTACCAAGAAACAATTCCCCAAAACAGTTTCAGAAACGGAGCTTCGAGCAAAGAGATCGAAATCCGTGGGGTTGAGAGCAAGAACACAAAAGAGAGATCAAAATTGATTTTTTCCTGGAGGTAGGTGATGATGTGGGATGAAGAGATAACTGAGAGGGCCCACAAGGGGACCACTACCCACTAGGGCGCGCCCAGGTGGGTTGTGCCCACCTGGTGCACCTCCCTCTGACATAATTTGCACCAAAAATTCTTAAATATTTAAAAAATCGTATTAAATTTTCAAAGCATTCTGAGAACTTTTATTATTGGGTCATTTTCTATTGCACGAAAAATTCAGAAAATCGACAAAACATGGCATTTTATTTTATTTAACTAGTAAAAACATAAAACAAAAGGTAGGGACAGCATGTAGTGCTCACTAAATTCCTCAAGTTCAGACCTCTCAAAAATGATGCATTAATAAGGTTGATCAAGTTCTATTAACAACCACTTTCGATTAGCATGAAACTGGAGAACTTTCATAAATCACTAAGTTACCACAACGGGGACATGAATGTCCCCAAAAATAAGCATTTTGTATTTCTATTTAACAGTAGGTAGAGGTAACTAAAAACTGCCAATAGTGATTGTCGAAGATTTTTCAATAACATTAATACCATTCACTTGGAATTGTTTCTTCGGAAAGTGCACCGTATGCTCATTACCATGAAAAGTGACATTGCTTTTATTGCAATCGATAACAGCTCCTACAGTATTCAGGAAGGGTCTACCAAGGATACTCGACATCTTGTCGTCCTCGGGCATCTCAAGTATAACAAAGTCAGTCAGAATAGTGACATTAGCAACAACAACGGGCACATCCTCACAAATACCAATAGGTGTGGCAGTTGATTTGTCAGCCATTCACAAAGATATTTCAATAGGTGTGAGTTTATTCAAATCAAGTCTTTTATATAAAGAGAAAGGCATAACACTAACACCACCTCCCAAATCACATAAAGCAGTTTTCACAGTTTCTTTTGATGGAGCAAGGTATAGTTGGTATTCCCTGATCTCCAAGTTTTTTAGGTACTCCATCTTTAAAACTATAATTAGCAAGCATGGTGGAGATTTCAGCTTCCGGTATTTTTCTCTTATTGGTGATGATGTCTTTCATGTACTTTGCATAAAGAGGCATTTTTAAGATATCAGTCAAGCGAGTACGCAAAAAGACTGGCCTCAGCATTTAAGCAAAGCGTTCAAATTCTTCATCATCTTTCTTTTTAGTTGACTTAGGTGCAAAGGGCATAGGTTTTTGAACCCATGGCTCTCTTTCCTTTCCATGTTTTCTAGCAACAAAGTCTCTTTAATCATATCTTTTATTCTTTGGTTGTGGGTTATCAAGATCAACTGCTGGTTCTATCTCCACACCATTGTCTGGTTCTTTATCATTAGTTTGAGTGTCTTCGTGAAACTCATCATTATCTTTCTCATTATCAGAAGGTGAGTGTTCCCTACCAGATTGAGTTTCAGCATCAGTGATAGAAATTTCATTATCATTATCAGGATGTTTTTCTACTTTAGGTTCACTAGAGGCATGCAAAGTCCTATTATTTTTCTTCTTCCTTTTCTTTTTAGAAGGACTAGGTGCATTAGTGTTAATTCTTTGAGAGTCTTGTTCAATTCTTTTTGGGTGTCTCTCAGGATAAAGTGGTTCCTGAGTCATTTTACCTCCTCTGGTTGCTACCCTAACAGAAAAGTCACTTATATTATTGTTCATTTCATCAAGCAACTCTCTTTGAGATTTAGCAACTTGTTCTAATTGGGTTTAAACCATAGAGGCGTGCTTTCCTACACCTCTAACATCATTTGAGATTCTAAATAACAAGTCACTTAAGCAAACAATCATATCATAGTTGTATTTTAGTTGTTTCATAACATTTGCATTGAAGTGATCATACTTTCAATGTAATTATCAAACTCATAAAGGCATTGGCTAGGATGTTTATTTATGAGGATTATCACTATCATTGAATTTCATTAAATAATTTACCTCTATCACCTTAGGTGGTGGTGGTGTATTAAGCTCATGTATTTCTTCAGTTGGAGGTAAATTTTTTACATCCTTAGCTTTAATAACTCTTTCTCTCCTAGATATCTTTGCCTCTTGCATATCTTCAGGACATAAAATACCCCTCTTCTTTGGAGTGGGTTTAGGCGGTGTTTCAGGAGGAGTCCAGTCATCCTAAATTTTCAATATGTTATTCAATAATTCTTCAGATTGCTCAATAGTCCATTCCCTGAAAACACAACCAACACAACTATCTAGGAAATCCCTAGAAGCATCAGTTAGTCCATTATAGAAGATATCAAGTATTTCATTTTTCTTAAGAGGATGATCAGGTAAAGCATTAAGCAATTGGAGAAGCCTCCCCCAAGCTTGTGGGAGACTCTCTTCTTCAATTTGCACAAAGTTAAATATTTCCTGCAAGGCAGCTTGTTTCTTATGAGTAGGGAAATACTTTTCAGAAAACTAATAAATCATATCCTGGGGACTACACACACAACCAGGAGCAAGAGTATTGTACCAAGATTTAGCATCACCCTTTAATGAGAACGGAAATAATTTGAGGATATAGTAATGGTGAATCTTCTCATCATGAGAAAAGGGGATGGCTATGTCATTCAACTTAGTAAGATGTGCCACAATAGTTTCAATTTCATAACCATGGAAAGGATCAGATTCAACCAAAGTAATTAACTCTGGGTCGACAGAGAATTCATAATCCTTATCATCAATAAAGATAGGTGAAGTAGCAAACTTTGGATCACATTTCATTCTAGCATTCAAAGATCTTTCTTTATACTTGCATAATAATTTCTCTAGATCATCTCTATCCTTACAAGCAAGAATGTCTCTAGTTGCCTCCTCATCCATAATATAACCTTCCGGTACCTTTGGCAATTCATATCTTGGAGGGCTAGTTCTAATAGGTGTTTCAAGATTTTCAGTTTCAAGCTCATCATCAGTTTCAATAATATCATGTTGTCTTACTCTAGCAATTTGTTCATCAAGAAATTCACCTAATGGCACATTATCATCAAGCAAGGTACTAGCATCATCATGAGTAGCATTCGTAGCAAAAGTAGCATCATCAATAACTTGTGACATATCACAATTAATAGCATGTGGTGGTGTTGCAAGTTTACTTATAACAGAAGGTGAATCTAAAGCAGATATGGATGGCAGTTCCTTACCTCCCCTCGTCTTAGAGGGAAAAATCTTAGTCTTAGCATCCTTCAAATTCTTCATAGTGACAATTTGATAATAATCCCAAGTGAGTCAACAAATATAGCTATGCTCCCCAGCAACGACGCCAGAAAAAGATCTTGATAACCCACAAGTATAGGGGATCGCAACAGTTTTCGAGGGAAGAGTATTCAACCCAAATTTATAGATTCGACACAAGGGGAGCCAAAGAATATTTGCAAGTATCAGCAGCTGAGTTGTCAATTCAACCACACTAGGAGATTAATTATCTGCAACAAAGTGATCAGTAGCAAAGTAGTATGATAGTTTTGATAGTAGTAGCAACAGCAATAGTAACGGACAATGATAGCAATAGTTTTGTAATAGTAATAATAGCAGTAGCAATAGTAGTAACTTAGCAAGATCAATATGTAGGAAAATCATAGGCATTGGATCGGTGATTCATTGGATGATATTCATCATGAGACAATCATAACCTAGGGCGATACGGCGCTAGCTCCAGTTCATAAATATAATATAGGCATGTAGGCCGTAAATAGTCATATGTGCTTATGGAAAGAACATGCATGGCATCTTTTATCCTACCCTCCCGTGGCAATGGGGTCCTATTGGAAACTAAGGGATATTAAGGCATCCTTTTAATGGAGAACTGGAACAAAGCATTAGCACACAGTGAATACATGAACTCCTCAAACAATGGTCATCACCGGGAGTGGTCCCGACTATTGTCACCCCGGGGTTGCCGGATCATAACACGTAGTAGGTGAATATAACTTGCAAGATCGGATCCAGAACATTGATATAATTGTGATAACATAAACGGTTCAAATCTGAAATCATGGCACCCGGGCCCAAAGTGACAAGCATTAAGCATGACAAAGTCATAGCAACATCAATCTCAGAACGTAATGGATACTAGGGATCAAGCCCTAACAAAACTAACTCGATTACATGTTGAATCTCATCCAACTCCTCTGCGACCAGCGAGCCTATGAAGGAATTACTCACTCCCAGTGGGTGAGGGAGTCCTGGACTAAGGGGTCCTCGGACAGTCGGACTGTATACTTTAGCCGGACTGTTGGACTATGAAGATACAAGATAGAAGTCTTTGTCCCGTGTCCGGATGGGACTCTCCTTTGTGTGGAAGGCAAGATTGGCGATTTGGATATGTAGATTCCTTTCTCTATAACCAACTTTGTACAACC